>NW_026000272.1:9766382-9791628 GCF_001458135.2 Marmota marmota marmota
GGGGGGGGGGGGAAACTCACCTGTGATGGCTCCAATAAAAGCTCACTTACAAGTCTTGTCTTTAGGTGATGTCCTAGAGTTTCACAGGTCTGTTGTCTTTCTGGTTGGCTTGTACCTTAGGAACCTGTAGGAGGACATGAAAACCTCCTCAGGGTACAGCCAACTAGAAGAGTGTGAGGTTCCAGGGCTGACAGTAGGATACATGGGGTAAGTGCCATGGGGTCCCCCTCTGTTAGGGGCGTGTAGGGCCTCAGGAAACCTCACCTTGGCTCCTGACACTTCCTAAGCCTCTTTTGCTCTTTGATCTGAGGGCATGTGACTCAGACCAAGGCCCTCATCACTGGTTCCTGGTACCTCTGTAAGAGGAACTAGAGGTAGGGGGCTTCCCAGCTAAAGACTATAAGCATAGCCCTAAGCTCCACAGAGCTGACAAGTGGGGTCAGAGTCTGTGAATCTCCACATTCTGGGGTGGATGGTCTCTTCACTTTCCCCCTGGCAAGGCCTAGATTCTCTCCCTTCACTGGACTTTAGCAAAACTTTCAGAACAAGATCTCATATTCTGGAGACTAAGAGAAGGAAATGAGGTAGCACTACCTCCAATCACACCCATCCAGAGTCTCCCTGAGGTGACAGAAAGGGCTGGCCAAACTTTGTTAGGATTCCATCTCTCTTAGGTGTGAGGTATCCTCATTCCTTACACTGATGCCTGTCAGGGCCCAGGACTCTTTCCTCTGCTTACCCTTGTCTCCCTATCAGAAAAGTCCTCAATTCTTTGAGATCATGAAGATGGAACTTCAGCACATCTGGCTAGTAGGCTCTGGGCTTCCAAGAGCTGTCAGCATAGGCAAGGTAGCACTGGGTATGTCTTCAGTCCTACAAAGGGACATTGTGCCCTCAGTCCTCACTCAGGGTCCTTACCTTAAATCCTGGCAGTCTAGAACTCTTCCCTCTGCTAGCCTGATGTGGCTCCCTCTCAGATGGTCCCCTCCTCAGAACACGATCTTCACTTCCCTGAGAACATAGACAGAAGTGAAGAAGCACAATATCTGGCCACCTCTGCCTGGGTCTTACAGCACAGCACTGCCAGCAGAGGCCAGACCCTGTGTGTTATGCAGTAGGGATCCCCTTTGTCTTGCCTCATGGTATTCATTTTTACTCCTTAAAGAGTTGGGACCCAGCCTTGTTGAACTGACGTCCCACTTAGACCACACGATCTCACTTCTCTGAGCCATCTATCCTACTCTTGGAGGGAGTGAAGGCACAGCACACCTTACGTACCCTGGCTGAGAACAGGATATAGCCAGACTCTGCAGGGTCCTTTCTTTCTGGGGCAGGAGGCATTTTGGTACTCACCAGGGTCCTTACCTTGACACCAAATGGAGCCTGGGACTCCTCCCTCTGCTGACCCGCAGTCACACCCTTAGGCCAAGGCTCTCACTTCTCTGAGACTCTCAAGACAGAAATGAAGAGATGCCACATGCAGCCATTTCTGCCCATGGTTAGGTCCCATCTACTCTACTGTGGGGTTATCATATCTTCAGCCATCCTTTACAGTGTTCATCCTTATTCCCAACAGGGCCTTAGCCAACCCCTACTGACATGAAATTATCCTTTCAGATCAAGACCTCAATTCCCAGAGGTACCCGCACTTACCTCATGAAGGAAGTGAGAGCACACCATATCTGGCCAATCCTTCCAGAGTTGATAGCAGGAACATAATGGGAGTTTCTGCAGAGCCCCTTGTTTCTGGTTTTGGGGGGGTATCATTATTCCTCCTTCAATGTCTTTACCTTACCTTGACTCTTAAAAGATCTTGGGACTTCTCCCTCTGCTGATGTCACACACAAAAACCAGGGCTTTCACCTGCCTGGAATACTCTAGACAAAAGCAAAAAAGCACCAAATCAGTCACCCCTGCCCAAAGTCTATTGAGAGATTCATTTAGTCTTACCTCAAGGTATTCATCTCTACTCTTAGCGTGGTCCTTCCCACCCTGTGCTGACCTGAAGTCTCCCCTTCCAACTAAAACCTCACCATCCTGAAAAAAATCCAGTCCCTTGGCTTCTGGGAGAGCTTGTGATAGAAGTGAGAGTTCATTTCATTTGGTTATCCTAGCTTTCATCCTCCCAGTGCTTAGAAGGTATAGCTAGACTCTGTAGGATTCCTCTTTTTCAGGGGAGGATGGAGGGTGGAGTGTACCTTTAGTCCTCACCAATGGTGCCTTCCACTTCTAAACTCAGGCCACAGCTATTAGATCAAGGTTTTCACCTCCAAGACTACCCCCAATCCTGCCAAAAGTAAAGAGGCGCCACATCCAATAGCCATGCCCCTGGTCCTCTAATATTGTCAGCAAGAGCAAAGATCTGAGTCCAGGGCTGACTGCAGAGGCAGGGGTGAGGTCTTCCTCATCTGTGGCAGGAACCTCTCCTCTCCCAGTGTCATCTTAATGCCTTGGAGGACCTGGGGCTTCTCCCTGTACGGACACCTGCTGAACCCCATGTAAAAGCACCCCCCTCTTCAGAGTCCAAGATAGAAGTCAGATACACCTCATCCGGGAACCTTGCCTGGGTTTACTGTGAGTCGCCCAGGGATGACTGCAGGGGCAGGGAAGAGGTCCCTGCCACACCTGTGACAGGAACTTCTCCTCCCCCAATGCTTTGGAGGATCCGGGGCTTCTTCCTCTACTGACACCTGCGGAGACCCTGCGTAAAAGCACCCTTTCTGATTCCAAGATGGAAGTCGGATATACCACATCCGGGTACCCTGCCTGTTTGCCGCAGATGACTGCAGGGGCAGGGGAGAAGTCCTCATTTCCCTGAGAAGCCTAGGAAAGGAACTATGCATAATTATCATCCTGACTGGGACCTCCCCAGGCTGACGGTATGAGCAGTTTTTTTGTGAGTCTCCCACGGTTCTTCCTTAGGGTCCTCCCTGTGATTCCTAGCAGGGCCTGAGGGCTCTCCCCTCTCCTAACCTGAAGCCAGGGACCTCTAATGCCCCAGTGGGAAGTCAGGGGATCTCACATCCAGCCACCATGCTCAGAGCCTCTCAGATAGGAAATCAGGTAGAAGGCTGGATTCTGTGTGGCCTCCCCTATCTAGGATGGGGTCTATTCAGATCTCCCTCAGGGTTCCCATCTTAAATGTCTGGCAGTGCCTGGCCTCTCCCCTCTTCTGACTACAGAACTAACAGGAGCAGGGCAGGGTTGGTCTCATTTCTTGTGAAATGAGAGGTCTTGTAAGTCCTTCACAACCATCAGAGCCTGAACTCCTCCCTCTGCTAACTTGTGCCTGTTACCTTCAGACCAAAGCATCCACGTTCTTGAGACTCCCAAGCTGGAAATGAGGGGGACTGCTCAGCCAGAGACCTCTGCTGTGAGTCTCCTGGAAGTGACATCAACAGTAAGTGGGATTCTGTGGGATATCCTGTTCTGGGATGGGCAGACCCCTGGGTCCTCACTCTTGAGGGTCCTTGTATTGCATCCTGGCTTCTAACTAAATACTCGCTGGAAAATTATCCCTCTGTGCCATCTCAGTATTTGCTCAATTGGAAGTTTTGTAGAAAATGATTTTGAACTCCAGGCTATATGCTGGATGTGGAAGTAGTAGCACTCGTCACATGACAAAGAAGCCCAACTTCCTTCACTAGTCACACTTAGACTTTGGAAACCTTTTGTTTTAAAAGATTTATTTTCTACCCAGAAGAGGCTGAGCATGGTGATTTGGGGAGATCCTGTCTCTTTTGAGCTTCTCTAATGTTACTGTTCAGTGCAATTTCATTTTTATAACCCTTATCCATAGTGAGAAAAATATTGTACATTTCTACCAAGCATATGTGTAAATCATACATATGTGTGCATCATGAAAAAATCGCTACCCTTACTATGTGTGATTCATTATGATAAATACTATTCCATTTCCAGGTTATTTATGTTGTATTAAAATAATATTTTTTAAAAATAGTTCTCATCAATTAAACAGCATTCACTGGTTATTAACAAAGATTCTTGGTGTCAGACTGCTTTAATCAACCCGTTTTTTTCTTGCTGTCCTGATATTACCATAGGGCTACTGGCATCTGTTGTCTGAGAGACTACCTCAGGTTTATGTAATGAACCAGGAACAGAGATTTTAAAACTTTGCTCCTACCTATCCTGTCACCTTGCCCTATATTGCTGGCTATGGACCCTCCCCACTTCACTTAAGCCCACAACTCCCTCACCCCAAATACAAGTTCAACACAGTCTTCAGTTTCCCATGAGAGTTTTCATGTTTTGTTGTTTAGATTATGTTGCAGATATTTTTTTCATTCCATCTTTTGTCATTTTCAGGTTTGAATTGAGAACAGAAAATGGGATTTTTGGAGTCTGAGCTTGACTGTCATCTTCATGGCTATAAGTAAAGCACTACATCTGTGAATAAATTGATATCTTCATAATACTGTATACCCCATCAATGAATAGGAAGTACTGCTGTGTTTATTTGGGACTAAATTTTATATATATATATANATATTAGTTGTTGATAGACCTTTTTTTTAATTAATATGTAGTGCACATGCCAGGCAAGTGCACTACCACTGAGCCATAGCTCCAGCCCCGGGACTAAATTTATCTACATCTATCAGCAAACTTTATAATAAATTTTGCAAGTATTTATTTAAGGTAATTTTTGGATCTTATTGTTCTTGTGATTAAGGTATTTTCTATTACATGTTCTAAGAGTTACTGCTTTTGTGTGGTAAGGCTGTTGATTTTGCTACAGTGACCTTATACTACCTGAAGTTTCTTATTCATTTCAGTATTCCATGTGCTGACTCCTTAAAATTTTCTACCTAGGTGATCATATTGTCACTGCTATGATCTGAATGTTTGTATCCCCCCAAAGTTCATGTTGAATTCCTAACCTCTCAGGCAATAGTATTAGGACCTACAGCCTTTGGGAAGTGACTAGGTCATGAGGATGAAACCTTCATGATTGTATTAGTACTCTTAAAAAAACACCCTAGAAAACAAGCTGGCCCCTTTCAGCATATGAGCACACAGCAAGAAGGTGCTGTCTGCGAACCAGGAAGTGGGCCGTCTCCAGAAATCAGATTCACCGGAGCCTTGATCTTGGGCATCCAAGCCTCCAGAACTGTGAGAAATAAATTTCTGATTTTTTAAAATTCTAATTTGTTATATATGAGAGCAGAATGCATTACAATTCATATTACACATATAGAGCACAATTTTTCATGAAAATCTCTGGTTGTACACAAAGTATATTCACACCATTCATGTCTTCATAGATGTACTTAGGGTAATGATGTCCATCTCAATCCATCATCTTTCCTACCCCCATGCCCCCTCCCTTCCCCTCTCACCCCTTTGCCCTATCTAGAGTTCATCTATTCCTCCCATGCTCCCCCTCCCAACCCCACTATGAATCAGCCTCCTTATATCAGAGAAAATATTTGGCCTTTGTTTTAGTAGAATTGGCTAACTTCACTTAGCATTATATTCTCCAACTCCATACCTTTACCTGCAAATGCCATGATTTTATTCTCTTTTATTACTGAGTAATATTCCATTGTGTATATATACCACATCTTCTTGATCCATTCATTTACTGAAGGGCATCAAGGTTGGGTCCACAGTTTAGCTATTGTGAATTATGCTGCTATAAACATTGATGTGGCTGTGTCCCTATAGTATGCTGTTTTTAAGTCCTTTGGGTATAGACCGAGGAGTGGGATAGCTGGGTCAAAAGGTGGTTCCATTCCCAGTTTTCCAAGGAATCTCCATACTGCTTTCCATATTGGCTGCAACATTTTGCAGTCCCACCAGCAATGTATGAGTGTGCCTTTTTCCCCACATTCTCACCAACACTTACTATTGTTTGTCTTCATAATAGCTGCCATTCTGACTGGAGTGAGATGAAATTTTAGAGTAATTTTGATTTGCGTTTCTCTAATTGCTAGAGATGTTGAACATGTTTTCATATATTTGTTGATTGATTTTATATCACCTTCTGAGAGGTGTCTGTTCAGTTCTTTGGCCCATTTATTGATTTGGTTATTTGTTTTTTTTTTTTTTTTTGGTGCTTAGCTTTTTGAATTCTTTATATACCCTAGAGATTAGTGGTCTATCTGGTGTGGAAGTGGTAAAAATTTGCTCCCAATGCTGTAGGCTCTCTATTCACCTCACTGATTATTTCTTTTGCTGAGAAGAAGCTTTATAGTTTGAATCCATCCAATTTATTAATTCTTGGTTTTAATTCTTACGCTATAGGAGTCTTATTAGAAGTAGGGGCCTAATCCGATATGATGGAGATATGGGCCTACTTTTTCTTCTATTAAATGCAGGATCTCTGGTTTAATTCCTAGGTCCTTGACCTACTTTGAGTTGAGTTTTATGCATGGTGAGAGATAGGGATTTAATTTCATTTTGTTGCATATAGATTTCCAATTTTCCCAGCACCATTTGTTGAAGAGCCTATCTTTTCTCCAATGTACGTTTCTTGTGCCTTTCTCAAATATAAGATAACTGTAATTATGTGGGTTAGTCTCTGTGTCCCCTATTCTGTACCACTGGTCTACCAGTCTATTTTGGGGCCAATGCCATGCTGTTTTTGTTACTATTGCTCTGTAGTATAGCTTAAGTCCTGGTATAGTGATGCCACCTGCTTCGCTCTTCCTGCTAAGGATTGCTTTAGCTATTCTGGGTCTCTTATTTTCCAGATGAATTTCATGACTGCTTTTTCTATTTCTACAAGGAATGTCATTGGGATTTTGATTGGAATTGCATTAAATCTATATAATGCTTTTGGCAGTATAGTCATTTTAACAATATTAATTCTGCCTATCCAAGAACAAGGGAGATCTTTCCATCTTCTAAGGTCTTCTGTGATTTCTTTCGTTAGGGTTCTGTAGTTTCAATTTCATTGATTTCAGCTCTGATTTTAATTATTTCCTGTCTTCTACTGCTTTTGGTGTTGATTTGTTCTTTTTCTAGGGCTTTGAGATGTAATGTTAAGTCATTTATTTGTTGCTTGCTTCCTCAGTCCATGTGAGTGGTATAATTTTTCCCAACCTTTCACCTTCACCTTCAGTCTGTCGGTATCTTTTCCTATGAGATGAGTCTCTTGGAGGCAGCATATTATTGGGTCTTTTTTTTAAAATACAATCTGTAGTCTATGTCTTTTGATTGGTGAGGTTAGGCCATTAACATTCAGGGTTATTATTGAGACATGGTTTGTATTCCCAGCCATTTTTGTTTATTTTTGGTATTTAACTTGACTTGGTTTCTCCTTTGATTAGTTTTTCCTTTAGTGTAATACCTCCCTTTGCTGATTTTCATTGTTGTTTTTCATTTCCTCTTCATGTAATATTTTGCCGAGGATGTTTTGTAGAGCAGCCTTTCTAGTTGTAAATTCCTTTAACTTTTGTTTATCATGGACAGTTTTTATCTCCTCATAAAATCTAAGGCTTAATTTTGCTGGATATAAGATTCTTGGTTGATGGCTGGGGTTGTGGCTCAGCGGTAGAGTGCTCGCCTCGCATGGGCGAGACCCTGGGTTTGATCCTCAGCACCACATAAGAATAAATAAGTGAAATAAAGGTATCTTTAAAAAAAAATTCTTGATTGGCATCCATTTTCTTTCAGAGCTTGCTCTATGTTGTTCCAGGATCTTCTAGCTTTCATGGTGTGGGCTGAAAAATTTGTATGCATCTTAATTGGTTTCCCCCTGTATGTAATCTGATTCCTTTTTCTCGTGGCTTTTAATATTCTCTCCTTATTCTGTATGTTTGACATTTTCATTATAATGTGCCTTGATGTGGATCTGTTGTGATTTTGTACATTTAGGTTCATTTAAGCCTCCTGAATTTGGTTTTCCAATTCATTTTTCATTTGGAAAATTTTCTGATATTATTTAATTAAATAGATTGCTCATTCCTTTGGTTTGGAACTCTCTGCCTTCCTCTATTCCAATAACTCTTAAATTTGGTCTTTTTATGCTATCCCATATTTCTTTAATGTTCTGTTCATGGTTTCTTACTATTTTCATTGTTTGGTCTACATTCTTTTCAAGATTATATATTTTGTCTTCATTGTCTTCCAAGTGGTCTAATCTTTTGGTGATGCTGTCAATTGATCTTTTAATTTGGTTTATTGCTTTTTTCATTTCAAGGATTTCTGTTTTTTTTTAAGAACCTTTGTCTCCATGTTGAAGTAATCTTTTGCTTCCTGTATTTGTTTATGTAGCTCTCTGTCAAAAGATCTTTTGCTGCCTGTATTTGCTCTCTCATATCATCCTTTAATTCACAGAACATGTTAATTATATACATCCTAAACTCCTTATCTGTAATTTCTTCTGTGTGCTGGCCATGGATTCTTATAATGTGGTATCTTGATTAGTTTGGGGCACTTTCTTCCCTTATCTTTTCATATTGCTTGTGTGTCTTCCCTTCTGGCTGTGTGGATCTAAGGTGTTACCATTTTTACCCTATAGGGTTATAGTGCCCCTGTAGGGATCCAGTATCTCTCCTTTGAGGTGAAGGACAGTGTTAACAGATCCCAATATAAACAATATACACTCTAAAAACAAATGTTTGCTATTAAGACGTTTACAGTTTGATCACAATGTACACAAATGGTGAATTCAATTATTCTGTACAATATACTCAGTAGGTTTGTAAAAAGGTTTACAATTTCTGATGGTGGACAGAGAACCAGGGGTGAGGAGTAGGATGATATGCTGAGGAGCTAGGAGGTGAGGATATAGAGTTATTATATCTTGGGAAGTGTGAAAGAGAAATGTAAAGAGGAAGATTAGTAGCAGGAAAAGGGAGAGGATGTAATTTTGGGTAGCAAGTATGTGGGAAGTCAGTAGATTACATAAAACAAACACACATAAAAAGAAACATAAAAAATGTTAAAATAGTAGAAATTGATGGAAAAAAGATAAAAAATAAAAAAGAATATACAACATACCTGTAATATACTATTCAGATGTCCCAGTCCTCAAAATCCTAATTCATGCAAAGTACTTGGTTCCACATATATTGGGGATGTGAGGGCAGGAGAATAGCAAGGGAAAGGGAAAAAAAAATCTTGAAGGAAGAAACAGGGCTTGTTTTGGTTGGAGATCAGTATCTTTCCTGCTTCCCTTCCAATAGGTGGGGTTGTCTGTTGTTAGCTTGTATCTCCGCCCTCAGGATGGTGAAGGTAACCAGGGTGTCACTGTGCCAGGGTAGTGGCTGCTGGGGAGAGAGGGGAGTTAGAAACTGGGTACCTGGCCAGACAGAGTACCAAACTGGGAGTTGCCTCCACTGAAGATGGTGATGAAGGTGACCCAAGATGGAGGTGCCTGCTTTCGGTGATGGGGTGTCGGGTCGGGTGGGGGAGCCGGGTGATCTGTTGAATGATGAATTCAGAGATGAGCTCTGTGGAGTGCAGTGTGTGGCTGTGGCTGACTTCAGAGCCTGTGTGAGGTTCCCAGGTGCAGGCAAGCTATGGCACATAGGGCACTATCTCCACTGCTACAGAGTCCCAAGATGGCAGCGACCAGGGGTGCCCCACATTGGTAGATGGGGGTCCACATGGGAGTGGTGGCCGGAGTTCCTGTGCGTGGGAAGCTGCTGGGTGCCCTGCGTGGGAGCTGCGTTGGTAATTTCTGCATGAGTGCTCATGGTCCCACTTGGGTACCTGGTCATCCTGCGTGGGCAGTAATTGGGAGACCTACTCTGATGCTGAGGTCTGGAGCCCTGGATGGGCATGGTAACCTGATTCCTGCATGGGAGCAGGAATATTGCTTGCAGAGAAGTAGTATTCTCACTACTTGAGTTCCAGGTCATGGAGCGACACAGAATGCTGCCTCCCTCTGGCCCACCAGCTTGGATCCGCCCCAAATTTCTGATTTTTATAAGCTACCCAATCTGTAATATTTTATTAGAGTAGCCTGAAAAGTCTAAGTCACCAGATATTATCTCTTTCCTTTCCATGGTAATACCTCTTACTTATTTTGTACACATAGTCTGGCTTTGTGTTCCAGTACAGTTTTGGATAGCATATATCAGTATCTTCTCCTTGACTTTAACAGGAATTTTTTATTAACATGTAATAAATGTACATATGAATGGGTTACACTGTGAAATTTTAACACTGTCTATTAAATAATCAGTATAATTAGCATTTCTCTCTCCATGTCATTTATTTTCAGAGGCTTTTAGATCTTCATAAAAGATCATGTATTAGGTTATTGTGAATTGTAGTCATCCCACTGTGCTGCTGAACACCCAAACTTATTCCTTCTGACTAACTGTACTTTGGTACCATTATCCAACCTTTCTCTATCCTTCCTTCCCTTCTCTTCCCACCCTCTAGTAAACTTTTTTGTTGGAATCCACAAATTAATTGTGGGCAAATCTGAGCCATCTTTAAGCAGAGGTGAGCCCCTTAGAGAACTCTCAATGTTATCTTATGGATCTGAGATTGCTTCATTGCTTTGACAAACATCCTGCTTAAAGAGAATTCTGTGATATTGCAGAATTTACTAGCTCAGATAGTCCTAGGTTCAAACACAACTCCCTGGAAGTAGAGAGAGACACCAGTGCCCCAATTAGCCTTGTGGTCCAACTGCCTGGAGGAGGAAGAATTACTGTGCAAGTGATAAGTCTCCAACCAGGCCAACTTCCCCACAGCCTCCGCTTCTTGTTTACCATGAAGAACTTTTCCACACAATAAATTCCTTAACTATAAACAAAGCATTCATGAGCTTTTTCCCTTGGTCAGGATCAGACCCATCAGGTCTCTTCCACCTGTCAAGACCCCTGCTTTAAACATATTTTTCTGTGTCCTTTGTTTTTTCTTAATACTACTTTTCAGAATTTTAATTCCAGTTGGCCCACACCTCCTAGGGTTACTTACTCTGTCCCCATGCAGGCTGCAGGTGAGAATTCTTTTTTCACTTTCCACATATGAAGGAGAACACACAGTACTTACCTCTTTCTGTGTATGGTTTATTTCACTTAACACAGTATCCTCAAGTTCCATCTATTTTGCTGCAAATGAAAGGATTTCATTTTTATTTATGGCTGAATAGTATTCCATTGTGTATACATGCATATTTTCTTTATCCATTCACACATCAGTTAGCACCTCAGTTTTTGCTATATCTTACCTATTGTGAATACCACCACAATAAGCATGGGAGTACAGGCATCGTTTTGGCATGCTGATTTCATTACCCTTGGATATAAATGCAGAAAGGGGACACTTGGATCATATGGTAGATTTATTTTCAGATTTTTGACCAAACATTTAAGGAAGAACTAACAGCATTTCTCTTGGAACTATTCCAACCTCATTCTACAAGAGCCACAGTATTCTGTTATAGATACAATAACAAAGAAAACTGCAGAGCAATATCCTTGATGAACATAGGTACAAATAAAGTCTCTAGGAAATTTAGGGACTCTTTTTCCTACTTCTCTTAGGTGCTAGAAAGTGGGCAGCTGGGTCCCTGCCTAGGATGCCACCGCTCTGGGTCCTATGGACATTGGAGCTGTAGGATGCACCAAGGAGGTAGCAGTGGGAAGGTGGTGACCTGGTCAGGGACTGGCTGGCAACTCTCTCACACAGCTATGGCAGAGAGAAAATTGGTGGAGGGTTCAGTGACTTGGGCAGACATGGGTGCCGCTGTAGCCACACATGGGTTTTTAAGCCACTTTTGCAAGGGCAACTTCAGCCCCAAATTACTGTTTTTTTTCAGGTGGTGGTAGCAGCTGGATAAAAAATAGCAAATCAACACATTTCACAGAGCTTTGAGGCCATTTGGATCACATGATGTTTTTCCAAGAGTTTAGATCATTTCTAAGTAGCAATCTACTGGACCGAGATAACAAAGCTAATGAGAAGGGTCACCAAACTCACACTGACTTTTTGGGACAAAGTCAGCCTTCAAGGCTGCCAATGACTCAGAGTTATAGATCTCAAAGAAATACTCATCCTGACAGATCTCTAGTTATTGAGGAAATAAAACAGATGCTTGCACGATTTTTGCAAATTCTACAATTCTTGGATTCCCATACACTTTTTATTGGAGCAGGATACTGCACTTCAACCCTGGGAACTGTGCTTGGGGTCAAATAGTGTTTGATGCCATTGTAATTCAGCTTTTAGGACAACTGGAAAACATAGGGTCTCCCCTAGTCAATGAGGAAAAAATAATTTCATCTCTTCTAACAGTGATAGTAACTGAGTAAAAGTTGGTGTGGGTTTAGAATGTCTAGTATGCCAAGAAGATCACACAATTGAAAAAGAAGTCCAGTAGTTATAGCAACCACTTCTTCCACAGCAGTTGTACTGTACCATGGGTAGAACTACATGACACATGTCCTGTATGTGGAAAAAGCTTAAATGGTGAGCATTCTACTCTGCAAACCCGTAGCTCTGAGGCTTCTGCAAGCAATAGATTTAGCAGTGGCAGCCAACTACATGACGGATAGACTTACTGAAACTAAAGACCACACTTGAACCAGGCCTGTCTGTGATAGTCTTCTTACCATGGCTATAAATTGTATCAAAACAAAAAAAATCATAGATGGATTTGGGAATCACATAAGAAACTCCAACCCATAATGTTAATGCAATGAGTGTTTTTCTTCTCTAAGATAGTATCTACAGATGGAAAAAAAAATACTAGCAAATTGAACCTAACAGCATATTACATAATCATTCACTGTGATCAAGTGGGATTTACCTCAGGGATGCAAGGATTGTTCCACATACACAAATCAATAAACATAATACATCACCTCAACAGAATAAAATGGATAAAAATCATGTGATTATCTCAATTGATGCAGAAAAAGCATTCAATAAAATTCAACCTCCTTCCATGATAAAAATCTTGAACAAGTTAAATATGGAAGGATCATAACTCAACATAATAAAGGCTGAATATGACAAACCTGCATCCAACATCCTACTGAGTAGGGAAACCTGAAAACATATCCTCCAAGATCTGGAACAAGATAAGAATGTCCACTTACACAGCTTTTATTTGATACAGTACTGGAAGTTTTGGCCAGAGCAGTCAGAAAAGAGAAGGAAATGAAAGCATACGAATAAGAAAGGAGAAAGTCAAATTATGCCTGTTTGCAGATGACATGGTTCTATATTTAGAAAAATCTAAAGACTCCACCAGAAGACTATTAGAAATGAAACACATTCAGTGAAGTTTCAGGACAAAATCAACATACAGAAGTTAGTAGTACTTTTAGCCACCAATAACAAAGTTCTTGAGAAAGAAACAATGAGAGCACTTCTATTCACCAAAGCTACAAAAAATAAATACCTAGGAATAAATAATAACTGATAAAGTGGAAAACCTACTAGATGAAAATTCAACACACTGGTGAAAGAAATTGAAAAGGGCACACCCACAAATAACATATACACATTTAAGTATGTTTGCTGTAGATTTTAAGAAATGAAAATTTCCTTCTAAGTTTGCTAGAAAATTTACCTGGAACTAGTGTTGAATTTCTTTCAAAGGTTTTCTTCTCTACGCATTGATGCAATCAAATATTTTTTTCTTGTTATGGACTAAATTGTGTTCTCCCATATTCATATGTTGAAACCCTAACCTCCAGTACCTGAGAACATGATTCTAACTGGAGACAGGGCCTGTAAAGAGGTATGGCAAGGTCAAATGATTTCGTATGGATAGGCCTTAATCCAATATGACCAGTGAAAATGGATTAGCACACATACACACAGAGAAGGAAGACTGTGAATATGCAGAGAGAAGACAGCCATCTATAGCCAAATAAAGAGGCCTCTGAAGAAACCAACCCTTCTGATACCTTCATGTTGGACTTCAAGCTTCCAGAACTGAGGAAATAAACTTCTACTTCTTAAACTACTCAGTCTGTAGTACTTTATTGTAGCAGTCCTAGAAAATTAATACATTCTTCTAATTTGTTACAGAATTACAGTAGAAAGTGTTTTCTAATGTTAAATCGTGTTTTCATTCCTCAGACATAGTTTATTTGTTCATTTAATTCATGGCTGTTTTAATATTCTGTTATTCATCTATTTAGCATTATTTCCTGCCATGTAAGTGAGCTTGGCTTAGTTCTTTTCATGGTGGCTGAGGGTGGTGGTAATGGTGGTGTTCTCATCTACTTTATTTAATCAAGAAAAACTAGTCTATTTCTTTATGAACTGGCTTGGTCATTTTTACTCTAAAAGTAGTCCATTTTACTTAGGATTTGAAATTTAAAGGCATGATAGTTATAATAACTTTTATCATTATGGAAGTTCTCAAACCAGAACCAGTGGAGGAAACAGCATAATGATCCAATATACCTGCCACTATGCATCAACAATCATAGATATCACCCACCCTTATCTCTGCTACTGGAATAATGTGAAGCAAATCTAAGACATAACACCATTTCTTCTCTGAGTATTTCAATATGCATTCTTTTTTAAAAACTTTTTTAGTTGTAGATGTACACAGTATCTTTATTTATTTTTGTGTCGTGCTGAGGATTGAAACCAGTGCCTCACATGTGCTAGGCAAGCACTCTACCTCTGAGCCACAACCCCAGTCCCTTCTAAGTCATTTGCAAGCTATGGGTCCTCCCTATATCCCCCCTTTTTTCCCTGGCAATTAATTTGTATTGTTCATTAATTTAAAAAACCACAGCTGGGCACCTTAGCACACACCTGTAATCCCAGTGGCTCAGAAGGCTGAGGCAGGAGGATTGCAAATTCAAGACCAACATCAGCAACTTAGTGAGGCCCTAAGCAACTTAGCAAGACCCTGTCTCTAAATAAAATATAAAAAAGGCTGGGGATGTGGCTCAGTGTTTAAGTGCTGCGGGGTTGAATCCCTCGTACCAAAACAAAAACAAATGGAAAAAACAAAAAAGCATAGGTCTTTGTTCTGTCTCTCATAGTCTAGATTTTACTGATTGCAACACTTTGGTATCCTTTACATGATCTTCAGATCCCTATATTTATTTAAATTGAAAGAGCTTGAAGCTTGGTCAGATTTTTTGTTTTCTTATTTTTCAAAATCATTTATAGGTGATGCTGTGTACTTTCATTTGAAGGCACAGAAGGTCTGGTTGTCTTCCTTTGTGCTGATGTTGGCAGATATTGTTGATCATCACCATTATCCATTAACCCATTAACAGAGTGATGATTCTGTTGCTTTTTTTTCTTTTTTTTTTTTTTTTGGTGGTGGGGAATACTGGGGATTGAACTCAGGGGCACTCAGCCACTGAACCACACCCCCAGCCCTATTTTGTATTTTATTCAGAGACAGGGTCTCACTGAGTTGCTTAGGGCCTCACTTTTGCTGAGGCTGGCTTTGAACTTGGGATCCTCCTGCCTCAGCTTCCCAAGCCTCTGGGATTACAGGCGTGTGCCACTGTGCCCTGTGGTAATTCTTTTCATCTCCTCTTAGTTTGTTAACTGAAATAATGCTATAAGTAGAAATATTTACTTGCCCATCATTTCGTTATCCTGAAGGAAAGATGAAATACATTTATTATATTCTCTTACAACATTTAAGTCTTTTCTATGTCTATATTTTGTAGAATTTTATTTAGCATATATTGTTTATTTGTGCTGTTTTCTTTAGTAATTTATCATATTTGCAAAATGTCCATTTTTAAAAACATTTTTTTTAGTTGTTGAGGGACCTTTATTTATTTGTATGTGGTGGTGAGAATCAAACCCAATGCCTCACACATGCGAGGCAACCATCCTATCACTGAGCTACAACCCCAGCCCGCAAATTGTACATTTTGTAAGTATTTTCAAATAGCTAACTTTTAAAATTTTTTTTAGTTGCTGATAGACCTTTATTTTATTTATTTATAAATGGTGCTGAGAATCAAACTCCATGCCTCACCCATGCCAGGCAAGTGCATTACTGCTGAGCCTTAGCTCCCAGCCCTGTCAAATAGCTAACTTTTGTTATTTGGTCTATCATTTTCTATTTTATTAATTCTACATGTAATTTCATTACTTCCTACCTTCTGCTACTTTAGGTTTAATGTACTATTAATTCTCCAGCTTCTTGGATAGCCTTGATTCCTAAATATGGTTTTCTAATATACCTAAGATTGTACATTTCCCTCTGAGTAGCACTTGGGTTGCTTCACACTGGTAGTATTATATGGATTTAAGTATATTGCCTCATGTTTTTACAAGTTAAATATACCACACTATAACTTGTACTATTTGAATTTATATATAAATAAGAGTACAGTATAAAATTATTGTATTATAATATATATAATTATGCTAATATATTTATTATAATATATATTTTTATGTTATATATATGTGTATATATGTGTATACATATATACGTATATATGTATGTATATATATGTATATATATATACATATATATCTATATCTATCTATCTATCTATCTATATATATATATGCTAGGAAGAGTAAAATTATTTTTGAGTAAACTATAAGACAATGAGATGTATGTGGCAGTTTCAAGATCCAGTGGTATTCTGTTTGCTGTTTTTTTTTTAATTAATTATAGAAGAGACTTAAACATATTTAACATCTGGGGCTGGGGATGTGGCTCAAGCGGTAGCGCGCTCGCCTGGCATGCGTGCGGCCCGGATTCGATCCTCAGCACCACATACAAACAAAGATGTTGTGTCCACCGAGAACTAAAAAATAAATATTAAAAATATTCTCTCTCTCTCTCTCTCTCTCTCTCTTAAAAAAAAACATATTTAACATCTGATAATAAATTAGTTTATCCCAGGAATGTGAAGGAGTCTAATACTAGAAAAATCAGTCAATATTATAGGCTGCATGTAAAAGGGATTGGGGCTGGGGCTGGGGCTCAGTGGCAGAGTACGTGTGAGGCATTGGGTTTGATCCTTCAAACCACATACAAAAATTAAGCAAATAAATAAAGGCATGCTGTCCATCTACAACTACAATTTTTTTTAAAAAAAGGGGGGGATTGTGGACTGAGGATGTGACTCAGACGTAGGGCACTCACCTACCATGTATGAGGCACTGGATTCGATCCTCAGTGTCACATAAATATAAAATAAAGATATTGTGTCCGCCTAAAACAAAAAAAAAATATTAATAAAGAGGGATTGTCCAGAAAAAAAGAAACCATAGAAAATATTCGATACATGTGGAATTTAATGCAGGGAATTAGTTATGCAAGTGATGCAGAAGCCAAATGGGAGAGTTGGGAAACCCAATTTTCAACATAAGGAAATCACTCCCACCTATAGGATGGAGGGACAGAGGAAACAGTGTTAGCGGGAACTAGGTATTAAGTTCCACAGGTTGGAGGGCCACAGTGGGCTAATCTGATGGGGCTGGAGCTACGAAGAATATTTAGCCATTGAAGGAAAAGTCATCTGGTACAAAAGAAAGAGAAAGAGAAAAAGTCTGGATGCTCTATCCTTCTGGGTTCTAATCTTTTGTTGCTCTGTCTGTTGGCTGAACCAAGATGGCCACAACATACTGGGTAGTCTAGCAATTGGAGCCTGCAGGGGTCAGCCTGTATGTAGAATAGGGCAGAACAGGAGAAGAGCGTGGGAGAGATCTGAGGCCAAACAAGCCCAGGAGAAATACCATGTTCACATATTAAATGAGAAATGTCATATTTCAGCTGATATAGAAATGTGTTTAATAATCCATGTTGCTCCCATTCCACATCTTTCCAAGCTCAGAATAGATTAAGCACCCTTTTCTGTGCTCCCCCTCTCAACATAGCATTCATTTCCAAGCTGTGATTGCTAGTTTAAATGTCCTCTCCATTTAACTAAAAGCTGCACAAGTGTAAAGACCATGCTGTGTCTCCCACAGTATCCACAGTGTCTGCATACTGCTTGGAGCAGTGTGCACTCTAAATATTTATTGTTGAATCATTTAATTTTCCATTGCTTTTGAATTGTTAAATAAAATATGTAATTATTTTAACTTTATAATTTTTTTCAAGTGCAATATCGCACAAAAGATATGATTACAGAAATGCAAACACAGAAACTGATTATGGCAACTGCTTTCATCTAGTCAGATTATACTCTTACTGGAAGTACATTGTCCAATCTAGGAATCACATTAGTCACAATATTTACCTGCCCGTGTTTTAAAGACATAACATTAGAAACCTCTCAAGGCTCGGAAGTGAAGGACTTATGGAAGATATATGTTGATAACCTCAAGAAAAGGATATTCAAAAGTTAGTTTTCTTTTTTCCCACAAATTACTTTAGTAATAGAATTTTCTCAAAAATAGTAAGTAGAAAATAGAACTATTAATCTCAAAGATTGACAGAATATATTTTCACCCAGAATCTAATAGAAAAATAGACAAGGCCACCTAGCTTGGGTGCCTAAATGACTTTAGTATTTCATAGCTATCTACCCGGAAACAAATTCTCTCCATAGCACATCATTTGCAACATTTAGATCACACAATCATAAATGTGCAGCATTGGAAAGGGACTTTGGAAGGATCTAGTCTAGTCATCCACTGCATCTTGGATACACTAGTTGTTAGAAATTTCTTTATTTAAAGTCCAAAATTTGTCCTTGTGTAACCATTCGCTCATGAGTTCTACTTCTGCTTTGTGGAACCACACTGAGTTTAACTAAACAACCAATTGACAACCCTTCTTGTTTGAAAATAGCCAACGTATTGTTCTCGAGTCTTTCTCGTCAAAATAAACACTCATTTCTTTCAAGGGTTCCCTGTATATCACAGTGTGTAGACCTTTGCTGTCCATCACACTAGCCTCTAGCCATTTGTGGTTAATTAAATTTAAATTAATTAAAATTAAATATTTGCTTCCTCACTCATACCAGCCACAGTTGATGTACTCAAAAGCCACATCAGGCAAGTAGCTACTGGACTGGGAAACACTGCAAAAAATACTATTGGTCAGCGCTGGTCTAGACATTTCATTATCTTCATATCTATCTCCATTCTGGAAGTTTTATATACATTGGATTTTCCCCATAGACTATTATATCTCATAGTTCAACCAGAGAACTAAAAACACTAGGATCCAGGACTTCACATGAAAATCATGTTGTTTCCTGTGAAATGCATTGATCTATAAATTTGATTCCTACTTCTAGCACGTGAGTATTTGTTTTTGTTTTGGGTATTGAATCCAGGGGCCCTTAATCACTGAGCCACATCCCCAGCTCTTTTATGTATTTTATTTAGAGACAGGGTCTCATTGAGTTTCTCAAGTTCGCACTAAGTTGCTAAGGCTGACTTTGAACTCAGAATCCTCCTGCCTCATCTTCCCAATCTGCTGGGATTACAGGCGTAAACCATCATGCCCAGCTGATTTTTAACGTTGTAGCAGTTTTCTTTTTCTTTCTTTTCTTTTTTTTTTTTTGGTACTAGAGATTGAACCCAGGGGGGTTCAACAACTAAGCCATATCCCCAGTCCTTTTAAAAAATATTTTATTTACAGACAAGGTCTCAGAGCCTCTTTAAATTGCTGAGGCTGGCTTTGACCTCATGATCCTCCTGCCTCAGCCTTTGAGCTGCTGGGACTACAGGTGTGTGCCACCATGACTAGTGTTGCAGCATTTTTCAAGATCAGAGATTCTAAACTTTTTGAAGAATTCTAGTAACTCTCCCTGGTATGTGTTAGTACAATGTCCATGTATGTATATGCTTTCATTTGGTAATGATTTACTGAAAACCTTTCCTGCTTCAACACAGGCAGCTTCTATCCTGGTTTTCAAGCCAGAGAGTTTAATATTTGTGCAGATGCTGCAAGGACAGGCTCTGGGGACAGATGGGCAAGTCAACCTCCCACTTTGGTTCCCAGCACATCCCCATGTGGACTACTATCTCTCTCCCTGATCCCCAGCTGCTGATACCATCACTGCTCCTAATTTGAGCCCTGTCACTCCACTGATCCATGCTGCCCAGACTGCACTGAACATATACATATGTGCCCTGGCAGCTATGCCAATTGCTCAGCATGCACACAGCCTCTGCCTATGGAGCCTGGAGTCCTGATGCCAAGCCTGGCATATGTACCTGCTTCATTGTCCCATTGGACTTCCCCTAGAGAAAACAGATCAGAGATATAATTATTAAGAAGTTCAAGTTTTCAACAGCAAAGCATTAAACTAAGCACAGAGCCTTTCTAAAAATGGGACCCTATGCATGAGCACAGGTCATGTGTACATGAATATAGTCCTGCAATAAAGTTAAATAAAATTAAATATTTATTTTCTTGATGAATATGAGGGGACTGTCAGAAGATTCCTTTAATAGTAGAAATAAGAGGTCATGAGAATATTAAAGAGGGCAGTTGAGGTAGGAATGAAAGAGTAGGAGTGTTTTCTTTAGGCATTTTTTAATAGGTGACCAAAATTCAAGTCTAACCTTATATACAAAAAGGGAAATTAATGGCTCGCATAAGCAAACCAAAGAATGTGGATGTTTCTGGCCTCAGAACACTTGGAATTGAAACCTTAAATACCATGTGGTTGCCCCTCTTTCATAGTCCCATTCTCTCCTTTGTGTGTTGTTATAGTTATATGAGGTATCCCCCAAAAGCTCATGTGTGAGATAATGCAAGAAAGTTTAGAGGTGAAATGATTGGGTTAGGAGAGCCTTAACCTTATCAGTGCATTAATCACTTAATAGGGATTAGGGGTGGCGACTGTGGGCAGACAGGGTATAGCTGGAGGAGGTGGGTCATGCGGGGGCTTTGGGGGTATATATTTTGTTCTTGATGAGTTGAGCTCTCTCTGCTTCATGCTTATCCTGTCCTTAGCTGTTTTCTTCTGCCACACCTTTCCAACTTGATATTCTGCTTCACCTGAGGCCCAGAGCAATGGAGTTGGCTTTGGGCCTCAGGTAAAGCAGAACATCTGAGACCTCTGAAATGTGAGCATCAAATAAAGTTTTCTTCTAAAATTGTTCTTCTCATGTTTTTTGTTTTGTTTTTGTTTTGGTTTTGGTTTTGGTCAAAGTGACAAAAAAGCTGACTGAAATGTGCCTACCTCTATGACCAAGGAAAATTGACTGCTCTACTAGAATAACTTGGTTTGAGAAGCAGCAGCAGCAATTTCCTTCCAAGAAGATAGAGCTGTTCCCAAGAGGTCATGAGAGGCAGGAATAATAATCTAAGCAATATAAACTATAGATATAGTTTCTAAACAAATGTCAGACTCTTTTGAACACTTTAAAAATATAGATGGATGCTGTCTGTGGAAGGCAGTTCCTTATTCCTCCTAAATAGAAGAAAGCAAATTTATACCTTCCTTTTCCTATCCTCAGGCTATTCTTTTGATATAAGGAAAGGATATGTCAAAAAGGGCTCACGAAGTGAAATAACAGAAGTTTTAATTATCTGTCTCTTTGAGGTTTTCACCCCTTTGTTTACCTCCATTAAAACTAATAATAAAGTTAACTACAAATGCCAGACACTATCCCAGTAAAGCAAAACAAAAACAGAAAACTCCACATTCAGAAATCCTACACATATCTATATTAAAAAAAAACATTTATTTTTTTTTTAGTTGTAGGTGGACACAAAACCTTTGTTTTATTTTTATGTGGTGCTGAGGATCGAACCCAGTGTCTCATACATGCTAGGCAAGCGCATTTCCTCTGAGCCACAGCCTCAGCCCACATATCTATACTTTCAATAATTTTTAAAATTATTTATTTATTATTTATTTATTTATTGTTACTGGGGATTGAACCTAGGGACATGAAACCACTGAGCCACATCCCCAGCCCTTTGCATTTTTTAATTTTTATTTTGAGACAGGGTCTTGCTAAGTTACCTAGGACCTCATTAAGTTGCTGAGGCTGGCTTTGAACTTGTGATCCTCCTGCCTCAGCCTCCTGAGTCACAGGGCCCTGGCTTATTTTTCATATTTTAGATAAGAAAGATGAAACCTGGAACCAAAATATTTGATCTTTCCTGGTCCTGCCAGATTCAGGTAAGTGAGAACATAAAGAATATCCTCATGTGAGTGCCTAATCAAATATTGGATGCTAGATAGATAAGAGTTATGGGTTCTATTTTCTTGGTCACTGGGAGAGTAAGCCAAATGCAGACAAGTAGGGGTGGGGAGTGACTGCACTGGATGATTGATCAAAAAGGTGATTTCTCTGATCTTTCCCTTTCTCCAGTGTACTCCACTCTCAGGGGCAGACTATTCTTCAAGTGCAGCTCTGACCAGCTCTACTGAGACTCAAAAGTTAAACTTCTTATTCTTTTTCTGGTCCTGTGGATTGAACTCAGGCACTCTACCACCAATCTACAACCCCAGCTTTTTATTTTGAGAC
The DNA here is from genome assembly GCF_001458135.2 of Marmota marmota marmota. Taxonomy (NCBI): domain Eukaryota; kingdom Metazoa; phylum Chordata; class Mammalia; order Rodentia; family Sciuridae; genus Marmota; species Marmota marmota. The sequence continues at coordinate 9,788,724 of NW_026000272.1, forward strand.
ATGGTCTTACTAAGTTGCCCAGGCTGACCTCAAACTCGCAATCCTCCTCCCTTAGCCTCCCTGTAGTTGGTATTACAGGCATGTGAGACCATACCTGGGTAAACTTCTTATTCTGATGAAATAACCAAACTGTCACCTCACTTTCTAGGTTCATCTTTTTCCCAACTCAGGAAACCATAATGCCATACAAAATCAACTTCTTACCAGACCCTGAGTGCTAATTATCCTTCAAGGCTCAGTGCAGATGCCACTGACTCCCTCTGCCTTCCCCAAACTGCAGTTCCTAACATCCTGGCAGTACTTCATCCTTCTATTGCCTATCACAGTTTGCCTGAGCTTGGCATGATTTGCCTATATGTGGGTCTTCCCTTCTAGACTGTATATTCCAGAATTAAGTGCACAGCCTGACACAATAATTATTTAAAGGCAGCAAAGAACTAAGAAGAAGGTGCCAAAGATTGCTTTCAGCATCAAAATACCACATGCCTATCCTCACCACACAAATCATATGCTAGAGGATGCTGTGGTGGTAGCTAAAGCGTAGTGACAATCACAAATTGACTAAGGACAAGGTAATTGGCAAAAGGCCACATCATAGCTTCATTCTGGCACATATTGGTATTTTGGGGGGGGAGGATTAAATTATTTATTTATTTATATTTTTTCATTCATTCTAATTTGTTATTTTAAAAAAAAATTTTAATTTTTCTTTTAATGGGGCTGGGGTTGTGGCTCAGCGGTAGAGTGCTCACCTCGCACATGCAGGGCCCTGGGTTCGATCCTCAGCACCACATAAAAATAAATAAATAAAATAAAGGTATTGTGTCCAACTACAACTAAAAAATAAATATTTCAAAAAATTTTTTCTTTTAAAATATTTTTATCTTGTGTTTTTAGTTATACATGATAGTAGAATGTATTTTGACAGATCATACATATATGGAGTATCACTTCTCATTTTGTGGTTGCACATGATGCAGAGCCACACTGCTTGTGTATTCAAATATGAACATAGAAAGTTATGTCTGATTCATTCTACTGTCTTTCCCATTCCCATTCCCCCTCCCTTCCTCCCCTGTCCAATCCAGTGAAACACCACTCTTCCTTATTTCACTTAACATTATAGTCTCCAGTTCCATCCATTTATTGGCAAATTCCATGATTTCATTCTTCTTTAAGGCTGAGTAATATTCCATTGTGTCTGTATACCACATTTTCTTTATCCATTCATCCATTCAAGGATACCTAGGTTGTTTCCATAGGTTAGTTGTTGTGAACTGAGCTGCTATAAACATTGATGTGGCTGCATCACTATAATATGCTGATTTTAAGTCTTTTGGGTAGATACCAAGAAGTGGGATAACTGGGTCAAAGGACGGTTCATTCCAAGTTTTCTGAAGAATCTCCATACTACTTTCCAGAGTGGCTGCACCAATTTGCAGTCCCACCAGCAACGTATGAGTATATCTTTTTCCCCCACATCCTCGCCAACATTTATTGTTGATTGTATTCTTTTTCCTTTTTTCGGGGGGGTGGTTACCTGGAATTGAACTCAGGGGCACTTGACCACTGAGCCACATCCCCCGCCCTATTTGTATTTTATTAAGAGACAGGGTCTCTAAATAGTTGCTTAGTGCCTTGCTTTTGCTGAGGCTGGCTTTGAACTCACAATTCTCCGGCCTTGGCCTCCTGAGCTTCTGGGATTATAGGTGGGCACCATCCTGTCTGGCTGTTACTTGTATTCTTGATAATTGCCATTCTGACTGGAGTGAGACAAAATCTCAGTGTAGTTTTAATTTGCATTTCTCTAATTGCTAGTGATGTTGAACAATTTTTCATATTTTAGTTGACTGATCATACTTTTTCTTCTGTGAAGTATCTGTTCCATTCTATTAGGCATTTTTCTAGATTCTATGTGATACAAATTCTTCTACCTCGTGTTGTCCTTGAAATTTTCTTACAGATGCAAGGTCCAACAGAAATATAATGTTTACCCCATAGATAATTTTTTAAATTACTTTTTTTTTATTTTAAGATAATCAAACTGGGGGGCTGGGTTGTGGTTCAGCGGTAGAGCACTCGCCTAGCATGTGTGAGGCTCTGGGTTCGATCCTCAGCACCACATAAAAATAAAGATAATTATACTACCAGATGCAGTTGTAAGAAATAATACAAAGAGATTCCATGAACCCTTTATCCATTTTCTTTGTATGACATTTCACAAAACTATATACAACAGCACAATTGTGACATTGACACAGATTGACTCGAGATCCAAATCATTCCCATCACCATAAGGATTCCTCAAGCTGTGCAATCCTATGTACTCTACTTCCCTTCCTGCTCCCACTTCTTTAACTCGGGTTACCACCAACAGGTTCTACATTTCTACATTTTTATCATTTCAAGAACGTTATGTAAATGAAATTGTACAACACAGAGCTTTTGCAGATTGCCTTTTTAAAAAATTATTTATGTGTTCTAATTTGTTATACAATGACAGCAGAATGCATTTCAATTCATAGTATACATATAGAGCACAGTTTTTTCATGTCTCTAGTTTTACATAAAGTAGAATCACACCATTCGTGTCTTCATACACATTCTTAGGGTAATGATGTCCATCTCATTGCACCATCTACTCTACCCCCATGCCCCCTCCCTTCCCCTCCCTCCTCTTTGCCCTATCCAAAGTTCCTCCATTCTGCCCATGCTTCCCCCCTCATCCCCATTATAGATCAGCATCCACATATCCGAGAAAACATTTGGCCTTTGGTTTTGGGGGATTGTCCAACTTCACTTAGCACGATATTCTCCAAGTCCATCCATTTACCTGCAAATGCCATGATTTTATTCTCTTTTAATGCTGAATAATATTCCATTGTGTATGTGTGTGTGTATATAT
>NW_026000272.1:9791652-9870958 GCF_001458135.2 Marmota marmota marmota
GATAGCTGGGTCAAATGGTGGTTCCATTCTAAGTTTTCCAAGGAATCTCTATACTGCTTTCCATATTGGCTGCACCAATTTGCAGTCCCACCAGCAGTGTATGAGTGTGCCTTTTCCTCCACATCCTCGCCAACACTTATTGTTACAAATTTGTTCTAATTAATTATACATGACAGCAGAATGCATTTTGATTCATTGTACACAAATGGAGCACAATTTTTCTTTTCTCTGGTTGTACACAATGTACAGTCACACCATTCATGCAATCATACATGTACCTAGGGTAATGACCTTCTCATTCCACCATCTTTCTCACCCCTTTACCCCCTCCCCTCCTTTCACTCCCCTCCACCAATCCAAAGTTCCTCCATTCTTCCCTTCACTTAGAAGAACTATTAGTATTTTATCAGAAACAAGTAGTTTTGTTCAAGTTGCACCTATGGACTGTTAATAGCTTTTGAACACTTCATTCCTGTTTTCTCTTTATACTAAAATGGGACATTTTGTATTTCCCTTGGAGCATCTTACAAAAAAAAAAATCTTTTCTCTCCCAAGTTCAATTTCTGTAGTACACTTACATAATTATATTCAATACATTTCACTTGAGTGTATTTCTTTCTCCTCTTATTTATTTCTGATATTTTGTGGAAAATTACTTAAGTGATGAAACACTCTATTCCCAAGTACGTCTTCAGGCAAAAGTGGAAGAGGTAGATTTACAGATGGTGCATAAACACAACATCATGACTATCTCCCCAAAATTGATGTTTATAACAAGCAGGCAATTTTTGCCATATTCAAAGAACACATAAAATTCTCTAGAATCCATAACATATCATATGGACAAGAGAATGGAACTCTAGACAGCTATATCCTCATGGCAAAGGAACAAAACAACAAACCAAAAATCTGTTGGGATATCAAAGTAGTTATATCAGGACAGGACACTAATTTCAAATATAGCTTAAACATTACAACTGTCAGGATAATAGAAAGATTTGTGAGCTGAGTATTCAAGAATTACCCTATAGTCAAAACTACTTTTACAGTTTCTTCTTATAGCCAATGTTTTAGATAATCTTTTAAAATATAAATGTTTATAGGGTTATGGTTGTGACTGAGCGGTAGAGTGCTCGCCTAGTTCATGCAGGTCACTGGGATTTATCCTCAACACCACATAAAAATAAAATAAAGGTATTGTGTTCAATTACAACTAAAAAAACCCAACATATATATAAATCTTTATTATAGAAAATGCAAAAAAATGAAAAATATGCAAATAAAAATTAAAATTTAACTCTAATGTACCATTAGTAAGAGATATAGGAAAAACCAAAGACAAAATGGTTTTTTAATACTCTCAGAAACTCATCTGGCACACTTTAGCTCTGATCACCAAAAGGTATGAGGTGACTAGCAACAATTCTGCAGTGGACACCAGCTGAGTGACCTACTTGGAGGTAGCATCAAATCCAACAGGTTGAGGGTTCACTCCCACAGACTGCTCCTCACTTCAGATGTCAATCACAAGGTTGTTGCCTATGCTTCAGATTAACTAGTTTTAAGTTCTTACAATCTTCTCCTTGGATTTGACTAATTTGCGCACAAAATTCAGGGAGTTTACTGTGGGAAGCCACTCCAAATTCACACACCTTTAAGTCCTGATGCACCATGGGGATCTGAAAGATCACTGTAGTCTGGTGCGGTAGTGGTAGTGCCATGACTTGTGACTCAGTCTTTTCCCTTGCTCAGATAATAAGGTGTGGCCCTGGGAGTGGCCCTAGGAGTAGGTGGCACCCAGAGGGGTTGAGCTACACTCACCTGTTCCCTTCGAATCGTCCCCCTTGCCTCATTTGAATGACTTACTTCTTCCCAATAAAAGGGTTCAGTATGTGCTCCTTGCTCTCTTTCCATGGACTCCTAAGGACCCCAAGAAAAAGGTATTTCTCTGTCTCTGTGTGGTTATTTAGTGCAGCCCAGTTCTCCTGGAGTGACCCTGAGTGCTTAATCGTGGAATGTGGCATTTCACGCGTCACCAATTTATTATAAAGGATATTACCAGGGTGGAAACTTAATTTGACTATAGTGTTTAGAGGTGGGGCTTTCAGAGGTGATTAGGATTAGATAAAGTCATTAGAGTAGAGCCCCATGATTAATCCTGGTGGCTTTATAAGAAGAGGGAGAGACAAAAACACACAGAGACCCTGTCTCTTGCCATGTGATGCCCTGAGTCACCTTGGGACTCTGCTAGCAAGAAGGTCAACACTAGATGGCAGGTTCTTGACCTTGGAACTTCAGAACTATGAGCCAAAATCAACCTCTTTTCTTTATAAAGTCACCCAGTTTGTAGAATTCTGTTAGTGGCATCAGAAAACAGACTACAAAGAAAACTGTCAGTGAATGAGGGTTCCTGTTGTTCCATATCTTCATAGAACTTGTTATTTTTAATAGTGTAGATTTTGGCCATCTTCACAGGCATGTAATAGTGTCTCATTCTTTTTATTTTCATTTTTTTGGGCAGGGGCGGGGGTGGTACCAGAGATTGAACCCAGGGGCGCTTAACCACTGAACCACATCTCTAGTCTTTTTATTTTGAAACAGGGTCTCACTAAATTGCTGAGGCTGGCCTCCAACTTGTGATCTACCTGCCTCAGCCTCCAGAATCCCTGGGATTATGGGCCATGTGATACCACACCAGATTTCATTGTTCTTTTAATTTGCAATCTCCTGATGACACATGATGTGGACCATCTATTCATATGCTTATTTTCTATGTGTACATCTTCTTGATGAGGTATCTGTCAAGGTCTTTGACCCCTTTTTTAATGGAGTATTTTTTTTTCCATTTTCTTATTTTTAAAGGTCCTTTGTATATTTTGGATTAAAATTCTTCATTGCATATGTGTTTTGCAAATATTTTCTCTCAATCTATGGCTTGTTTTTTCATTCTCTTAACAGGGTCTCTCACAAAGATTTAAATTTTAACATAATTTATCAGTTCTTTCTTTTGTGGATTATGATTTTGGTATCTTATCTGAAAAGGAATCACGAAATCCAAGGTCATCTAGGTTTTCTTCAGTATTATCTCCTAGGAGTCTTATGGTTTTGTGTATATTTACATTCAGGTCTGTGATAAATTTCCAGTTAATTTTTGTGAAGGATATAAGTCTGTCTAGATTCCCATGGGTGGGGGGCGGGGGGGCAGGTACCAGGGATTGAACTCAGGGGCACTTAACCACTGAACCACATCCCCAGCCCAATTTTGTGTTTTATTTATAGACAGTGTCTCAGTGAGTTGTTTAGCACCTCACCATCACTGAGGCTGGCCATGAACTCGCAATCCTCCTGTCTCAGGCTCCCAAGCCACTGGGATTACAGGCATGTGCCACCATGTCTGGCTAGATTCCCATTTTTTAAAAATATTTGTTTTAGTTGTCAATGGATTTTTCACTTTATTTATTTATATGTGGTGCTAAGGATCGAACCCAGGGCCTCACACATGCCAGGCAAGTGCTCTACCACTGGGCCACAACCCGAGTCTTCCCATTTTTTAATACATGGATGTGCCTTTGTTCTGGCACCATTTGTTGGAAAGACTATCTTTTCTCCATCATATTGCCTATCCCCCTTTGTCAAAGATCATTTGACTCTATTTATGTAGGTCTATTTCTGGTCTCTGTTCTGTTCCAATGATAAATTTTCTATTCCTTCACCAATACCAAACTGATTTAATTACTATGGCTTTACTAAGGAGTCATAACATTGGGCAGCATTAGCCCACTGACTTTGATCTCCTTTAATGTTGTGTTGGCTATTCTGGGCCTTTTGCCTTTCCACATAAATTATAGAATAAGTTTATCAATATCCACAATATTAGTTCCTAGGATTCTGATTAGGATGGCATTGAATCTATAGATGAAGTTAGGAAGAACTAACATCTTGACAATATTGAGTATTCTATCAATGCACATGGATATCAGTGGGAAGCCACCCACCCATAAGCTAAGCAGCCTCCCTCAGCCTTGAGTAAGGGGGTGTTGGTCTGGCATTGCACGCCTTGTGCTGTGCGATGCAAGTGGCCTCCACCTTCGCTCAGCAAAGAAGTTTGCTGAAGCTCTGGACTTGGGCGTTACCCAGTGGGATTGGACAACCCCCCTTGAAACCTTATCCCTGCCTTATTTGGTGAAAAACATTCTATGGAAACTCCTTTGTGTGTCCCCCTATAAAAATAGATTCTGGGTTCATGCTCTTTTCTAGTGCTCTTTCCAGCACGGAAGCTGACTTTTAAGGTTGCAGAGCAGTCCCGCCCTTGATATGAAATTACTTCTGTGTCCTGTGCTTTCTTGCTGTTTTCTTAGCTTAATGTCCCAGCCAGATCTTTTGAGGCCAGTTCATCTTGTCTGCGCGGGTTGCTGGCAAGAGATATCTCTATTTATTTAGGTCTTCTTTGATTTTTTTCATCAGTTTTGTACTTTCCCCATATTTTAAACATAAAACATCAAAGTGTGCTTTTTTGGGGGAGTACCAGGGATTGAACTCAGGGGCACTTGACCACTGAGCCCCCACCCCTGGGGAATATAAAAAAATTTTATATTTTATTTAGAGACAGGCTCTCATTGAGTTGCTTAGCACCTCGCTTTTGCTGAGGCTGGTTTTGAACTCGCAATCCTCCTGCTGCCTCAGCCTCCTGAGCCGCTGGGATTATAGGCATGTACCACCACACCTGGTAAAGTGTGCATTCTTTTGTCACTTATTTGATATGAATCCAATATGTTTACTTCAAGATGTGTCCAGTGGCTGGGCATGGTGGTACACATCTGTAATCTCAGTGATTTGGGAGGCTCAGGGAAGAGGATTACAAGTGTAAGTTCAACCTTGGCAATTTAGTAAGACTATGTCACAAAATTAAAACTAAAAATGGATGGGTTGCAGCTCAGTGGAAAGTACCCCCCAATATCAAAATAAATAAATAAATAAATAAATGTGGAGTTCTGTTGATTTTTCTAATAAAATGCATACTCATAAAAAAAAATACACCAGGCAGGCTGGGGTTGTGGCTCAGTGGTAGGGTGCTTGCCTAGCATGTGCAAGAGTCTGGGTTCAATCCTCAGCACCACATAAAAATAAGTAAATTAAATAAAGGTATTGTGTCCAACTACAACTAAAAATAAATATTAAAAAAATACACCATAAAATACCCTATACATTTTGTCTGAACTACAACAATAAGTTTTTAAAAAAAAAAAAAACATTTTCCAAACAATCGGAATAATTTTTATAATTGCTTTTTGTAACTTTTCATTTTCTTACACCTAATTAATGCAGATTTTTAAAAAAAATTTTTTTTTAAAAAATTGTACTTGTAGATGGACAGAATGCCTTAGAAGAGGAAAAGTATTTTGGCTCATGGTTCCAGAGGCTCAGTCCATGCTCAGCCAGAGTCCATTGTTCTGGGCCAAAGGTGAAGTAGAGAATCATGGCCAAGGGCACCGAGTAGTGGAGAAACACTGCTCCGTTCATGGTATCCAGGAAGCAGAAAAGGAGAAGGAGGAGGGGCTGCAGAAGAGACGCACACTTCCCATGACCCACCTGCTCCAACCCCACCCCACCTGCCTACAGGTACCACCCCATTAGTCCATTCAAACTAGAATGAGCTGATGAGGTTATAGTTTTCACAATCCAGTCATTTCACCTCCAAGCATTCCTGCATTAACATAGGAACTTCTGGGGGACACTTCATATCCAAAACATAACAGTAAGCATACAGCTCAACTGGTGGGAAAAAGAGTCACACAGGAACACAAATACAGAACTGCTATGATTTGAATAGGGTAGTGCCCCTTAAAGGTCCATGTATCAAAGTCTTGGTCCTCAGGGTTGTGCTATTGAGAGTAGCTATGGATCTTTAGGAGGTAGGGCCTTATGGGACCCCAAGTTCTTCTTCTTGCTTCTGCCTCCTGACTCCTGCTTTGCACTCCCAACATGATGTTTTGCCCTTACCAGGTATCACTCCATCTTAGACTGGAATCTCCAAACCTGTGAGCCAAAATTATAAATGAATTACCTCAGGTATTTTATTGTAGTAATGGAAAGCTAATAAATACACTACAATAAGCTTTATGTATTCTACAAGTACTGTAGAGAGGTACAGAGGAATCAGAAAGCACTTAGACTTAACAGAATTATTGTTGTACATTTCAATTGCACAACTAAGATACATATCACTTTTCTAACTTAATTCAGTTTGTTTTAGTCAGTATCATCATTGAATAATATTTTAAATGCAAAGAAGGATATATTCATTGTTGAAAACTTGCAAATTCAGAAAAATTACAAAGATAAAAGGGAGGGCTGAGGTTGTGGCTCAGCGGCAGAGCACTTGTCTCGCACATGTGAGGCACTAGGTTCAATCCTCAGCACCACATATAAATAAATAAATAAATAAATAAATAAATAAATAAATAAAATGTAGCGTGTACATCTACAACTAAAAGAGAATATTAAAAAAAAGATAAAGGGGAAAAAACAACTTTGATCATCATGTAACTATCAATTCAGTAAGTTTTTTAAAATGGCATTTTAGAGTTTTGGGGGAAATAGATTATGATGTTTACAGTATATTCTGAGATTTTTAAAATTTGTTAATTATGAAATAATTAATATATACAAAAAGCATGGACTATTACAACAATTCCTTGTGTTGTTCACAACCCAACATATGAAATAAAACAATACAGATATAAATGAAATCCCTGTTTATATTTATCCATCTAACTTTCTATAGGAAACATGGCGGTGCATTCAATATAAGGTCATTCCAGGAGAGTCTGTTAAAAAGGGGACCCTTTACAAAGTACAGCTATGAAAAGAACCCCAATGTGTGGTGCTGATTCTTAGGGCTAGTAAGCAACTTAGCTATCAACTGCTGGACCAAAAGTATAGAAAATGGGGAGGTGCTTGAAATCCAAAGACATGTAGAATTAGTCACCTTGAGAGTAGCAGAGACTTTGCTGCAAAGGGCATATTCAATTTGAGATGACCTCATAGAGGAGTCATAGAATGTTCCTCTCCCTCTTTCTGATTTCTTTTTTTTTTTTAATTTTTTATTGTTGGTTGTTCAAAACATTACATAGTTCTTGATATATCATATGTCACACTTTGATTCAAGTGGGTTATGAGCTCCCATTTTTACCCCATATACAGATTGCAGAATCACATCCGTTACACATCCATTGATTTACATATTGCCATACTAGTGTCTGTTGTGTTCTGCTGCCTTTCCTATCCTCTACTATCCCCCCTCCCCTCCCCTCCCTTTTTCTGATTTCATTCTTGCTTCTCAATTGTCTGAAACCAATCTGGATCTGGAGAACATGGGGAACCCATAGACAAAATCCATACAGGTCATCCTCCCCAGGCAGACAGTGGAAGGGGCAGAGTAGAGATTAACAGAAGCAGCGGACAGCATCTGTCAATCATCCTCACTCCATTCCATCCCTTCCCTCCCCCAGCAAAGGTATGGCCAATCCAAATTGGTCTTCAAAATTTCCATTCATATCTGAATACTTTTATTACACTTGTATATATCTGTACACACTATAGAGTGTTATTTAGTCTAGTAGTTATGAAGAGTTATTCACCAAATATTTTGGATGATTTTGCCCTCAAATCCATGATAAGAACAAAACAAAAACTTAGCAGTCCTCTTAAAATTCAGTGTGACTATATGACTTGTTTGGGATAATGAGATATGAAAATGAAATATGCCATTTCCATGCAGACATTTTAAGAGCTCATATGCAAGACACTTTATATGCTTCCCACTGAGGGAGGGATCAGTGATGCATGTGATAAGATGAAGCCTATATCAGCCTGGGACTGAGTGACCCAAGAACAGAGGCTCCCAGATCATCTGTGCTGGATGTATCATGGCATTAAGTTATCTGAGATTTGAAAGGTTTTATTAAAGCAGCTACCCCAGCTTATCCAAACAGATAAATTTTGCACAGTTTAAAACTTCATATAGATGTTACCCTACCATATCTAACATTCAGCAATTCTTTGCTCAACTGTTTTGAGATTCACCCCTACTGATGGATGTAGCCATAATTCATTTCATATATAAACATACCTAATCTATTTATTTGTTCTCCCATTGATGGAACATTTAGGATACTTACAACTTTTGGTTATCACTAATAATGATAAAAGGAACATTCTGGTGCATATCTTCTGTGCAGATGTGCAAGAATTTCTCCAGGGAGTACACTCATGGGAGGAACAATGTGCTTTTAAGCTTTTCAAAGAAGGTAACAGATCAGAAGGGGGCTTTGATCATTGTGAACCATAGCTTCCGTCAGAAAGGTTTTCAGAAATCTTTGCCCCTCAGGAGTGTTGATTCTGCCTCTCTGAAACACTAAAATATAATATTTGGAAAATTGGATTTTAAAATTGGTCTGACCTTGAGAAGACCAAAGACATCCTTAAAAATTAAAAAAAAAAAAAAACCCACCTTAAAGAACAATGGATACACAAAATAACATTTTACTTTTTAAAAAATTCTCTCAGGTTAGAGAACAAATTGAGTTGAATTTTTAAAAAAATTATAATTTGGATTAACTTCTTTTTTTTGAAACAGGTTCTCAATAAGTTGTGGAAGCTAGCCTCAAACTTGTGATCCTCCTGCTTTGGCCTCCCATGTCACTGGGATTATAGGTCTGTGCCACTGCATCCTGCTGGCTTACCTTTTTAATGAATTTCCTTTTTGGCCAGGTGTGGTGGTGCATGCCTATAATTCCAGCAGCTTGGGAGTGTGAGGTAGAAGGATCACGAGTTCAAAGCCAGCCTTAGCAACTCAGTGAGACCCTGTCTCTAAATAAAATACAAAATAGAGCTGGGGATGTGGCTCAGTGGTTGAGCGCCCCTGAGTTCAATCCAAAAGAGAGAGAAAAAACTTTCCTTTTAAAAGATGTGATGAGAAATAAAGCTACATAATCATAATCAGTCACTAGCTGATTCAAAATCATTATCAATAAAGACAATTAGTGAGTAAATATTGAGTTGCCAATAATAGGTCAAGAGACCTATAACATGAAAATGATTCTTTTATATTTTCAATTTTTTATTACCAATATCAAAATTTTTATTATTGATATCAAAATCTGTATTACTAATAGCACTATATAAATGAACAATATGAATAATAGGATTGATTCCCTATCCCAAAGATTCTGAGAAACAGAAAATCATTGTGGAAATGTTTAAATGAGAAAAGAAAATGCCTTCATAATATGTCATATACATTTCTTTGGAATCCACCATAGGAGCATCCTGTGGTAGAATTTGTTATTTGTATAGGTAGGAAGTATTACAGATGAAAATATTAAGGACATAGGTGTAGTCTGAATTCCTATGGCACTCAAGACCCTAAAATACAGCTTATATTGGAAAGGTTTTCTCAAATGGGAGAAACAGATTATAAAATGCTCTAATAATAGCCTGAAAAGATTTTTTTTTTCTGGACATCAAAAGAATCTGAAAGGTTTACACTAAAATATTGAGAGTTGTTCTCTAGGCAGTGGGATTGTAGATGCTTTAAATTTGTGTCCTTAACATATATGATGCAATTTTTTTCTACAAAATTAAAGACTAAATATACTACAGAGTACATTAAAATTACTGACAATTAAACTTTATTAATGATAGGAAAAAAATTAAAAAGACTTTTCTTTGCTTCCACATCAGCATTTCTCAAAGGCCAGTCTCTCATTTCTCAGTACCTTCTTCCTCCTCATTTTCACTGCTTTAGATCCAGACCACTGGATGTGCTCCCTCAGAGGCCAGTGACAGGAAATGGCAAAGGAGTGCTTTCTCTCCTCACATCCAGAGACTCCCCTCCATCCCTCTAGGGCTTTCTGAAGCCCAGAATAACCAAGAGGGCTTAAGAGAAATGTACAAACTGGCCAGAAGTTACAGGAGAATCTCATTTCATAGAGCAACAATAGCCATCTAAGCTCTAAGTCTAGGCTGTACCCCCTTTCCACAGCAGCACCTACACACACACACACACACACACACACACACACACACACACACTTCTTGGCTGTACTTTTCCCCATCCAAACAATCTACATACCTACCTGCTTACCTACCTTCCCAAGAGCACTCTACCACTGACCACTGATGTTGATCCACAGCCCCTTTTTAAAAAATATTTTTTTAGTTGTAGATGGACACAATATCTTTATTTTTATTTGTTTATTTTTGTGTGGTGCTGAGGTTCGAACCCAGGGCCTCACGTGTGCGAGGCAAGCACTCTACCGCTGAGCTACAGCCCCAGCCCCCCAGCCCTTTTTTATTTTTATGTTGAGACAGAGTCTCTCGCCTAGTTGCCAAGGCCATCCTCAAAAGACTAGAGCTAGTGAAACCCAGTCAGTTCCCCTCATTTTGCAGATGGAGCAATTTGCAAAGAGAAAAACTCTATTGTCCAAGGTCCCACAGCAAGATATTTCAGGTCTGACACACCCATGTAGTAAGTGAAGGAGTAGAAATTTTTGGCTCTGGAATGTGAAAGAGACAATTCAAATTCCAGCTTGTCACTCCCCTAAGTCTCTGCTCAGCAGTAATGAAATGACCTCTCAAGTTGAGACTGAGGGTAAATGAAAGAATACAGGTACATGCACATAGTATTCACAAAATAAATATAAATTAACACCATTGCAAGATAATTTTACTGCTTCCTTAACTGCATAAGCTTCCTGTAGCCTCTTGTTTTAAGTAGCTCTTCTCTGAGCTGCACTCATGGTTTAGAAGTTTCCTGGTCACTCTAGCCAAATGAAATATCATTCATTAACCTAAAGTGCCCTGTGTAGGACCTGTTACTTTCTAGCTGACATAGGGACACTTGCTCTCATTTCAATTGGGATGCATCTGCTGCAGTTCTTCTCTTTCAAAGCATTTCATTCGTAGCCACTTGAGTACATTTTGACACCCTGTGATTTTTAAAGTCAAATAAATAATTGCTCAATTTCCTCCTGAGCTTTGATGAAATGGCAAAATCATTATAGAAACTGATGAGAATTGTACAACGGCCTTGTCAGTAGCCTACTGTGTCCCCATTATCCTCCTTCTTAGTCAAACCCTAGGTGATTTAAGGAGCATGTTCTGACCTAAATTCAAATTTTAATTATAATAGTTAAGATACAATGTTTTCCACCGACTGTTTACTTTTGTTTGGAATTAATTTGGATGACCCAGTCAGTATTAATTAGGTCCTGGGGAATGTGGAAGGGGAAAAAAAATACCGTGATATAATTAAAAAATGTATTTTTATCTAATAACTTCATCCTTTTCTCTAAAAGAGTTTTTGCCAAGTGGTTAAAAATATCACATCTTAGGATTAAAATCAGTCACCTTCTCTCACCCTTGCTTGACTATATTCTGATCAGAATTCTTTCTCAGGGGATAGGGGTGTAGCCTTGTAGGAGAGCACGTGCTCAGCATATGCAAAGCCCTGGGTTCCATCCCCAGAATTGGGTGGGGCAGGTAGAATTCTAGCTGTTAGTGACCTGCACAAAAAGTGATTGGCAGCAAAAAAGGAAAGGAACAGGCTAACAGAGATCCTGGACAATGCACAATCTCCAAAATTAAGAATTGGCTGCATTGAAATGGAAAAGCCCCCAACCACTCTGGGCATGTGCCGTACACCAACTACCCTTGCACTTATAATAAAAGAGAAAATAAAGCTGTCAAAGGCACAGGTGCAGCCAGCTGTAGAGAATCAATAATGTCACTTCCAGAGGACTTACATGGTTTACAAATTCCTTCTATAACCAGAACTGCATGAACTGCTAGAACAAAGCGCCTCTTTGGCAGTACCCAGATTACATGAAGAAAATGTCTGATCACCATGAATAGATGGGGAACGTGCAGACGTGATATTTCCAACAACTCACTAACCAGGTGGCCTTGGCCAAGTCACTTTGCCTTTCAAAATCTCACTTTTCTGGCACATAAAAATGGAGATAAGAGAAGGAAAGTACTGGGGAATGAGATTGATCAAATTATGTTCATGTATGAATATGGCATAATGAATCCCACTGTTGTGTATAATTATAATGTGCCAATATAAAAAGAAACAAATGGAGATATACCATGGATGTGATATATGTGAAAATGCTTTGTCAACTATGAAGTACTATATAAATAATGATGCAAATATTTATCATATACTCACCACTATAGGAAGATAAAGGAAAAAGCACTAAAATTGATCTCTATCTTCAAGGTGGGGAGATAAGCAGGCTAATGTCAATGTTATAGGCTGCATGTAACTGGCCGGTGCTTTGAGTGTTCAAAACACATTTCCAAGCAACATCTTACTTGACCCTCACAATAGCCTTAGGAGGGAGGTAAAATTACTATTACTCTGCTCATTAAATACATAAGAATCAAAATATGTGAATTACTTGTTCTGTGGGGGCACATGAACATAAACCAAAACCTATGTCTTATAGCTCCTAATAAAGTACACTTTTGCTTTGTCATTTAGCTAGGTTAAGTAGCACACACTCTATTTCTTCCATAGAAATTCAGAGACGAAGTGAATAGTTGATAAATAAAAGTAAGAATAATCTGAGAAATCTTTATGTAGGAGGTACTCCAGAAAGCCAGGCAGGATTTTAGCTTTATTTCATTGACAAAGATATTAATATAAAGACTAATAAGTGCTAGTGACAGAATTGTGTAAAATATTACTTACACAATGTTAAGTTAGTGCTAGTGACAGAATTGTCTAAAATATTACTTGCACAGTGTTAAGGAGCCAAACAACATATTCTTTTCAAATAGTTTGACTCTTAAAATTCACAAACCTCTCTTTACAGATCAATGGTGACCTAACTGGAAAGGGAAAGCGTATTGGCAACACTATAAAAATTCACATTTTCCTTTAGTACTTCAACTAAATTTTTATACCCAGTCACAATTACATTTCAATTGGAGAGCAAAAAGCTATTACTTTGTTTCTAGGGTATGTGCCTGAGATATTTGGCAAATGCACTTGCGTATCTTGAAGATTATAGGAAAAGTCCCATAATGCATTATTGCTAGGACTCAATGGACCACACTCACCCACCACACCACAAAGTCAATCTACCTAAGTTGAAGTAGCTTAAAGAGAAACAAAATGCTACAGGGCTTTGATTTCAAGTGGTTCTGCAGAACTGTTGAGCAGCTTCAAGGGTAGAAATATTTTGGGTTGAATTAAATCTTACAAAAGCATTCTAAACTATTTGATAAACTATGGTAAAGAATATTCTCACTGAAATGTGCCATGTTTGAGCACACTGGAGGCCACATCTCTGGATGTGTTTCCTTTTAGAAAATAGGTTTGGGGGCTGTAATGACTTTGATGTGAGGTGTCCCCCAAAAGATCATGGGTGAGAAAACACAAGAGGTTTAGAGGTAAAATGATTGGGTTAGGAGAGCCTTAAGCTAATCAGTGTATGACCCCACCCCATGAAATGAAATTAACTAGGTGGTAACTGTAGGCAGGTAGGGTATAGTTGGAAGAGGTGGGTCCCTGAGGGTGGGCCTTTGGGGTTTATATTTTGTCCCTGGTAAGCAGAGCTCTCTTTCAGCTTCCTGGTACCACACCCTGAGCTACTTTCCTCTGCCACGCCAGTCTGCCCTGATGTTCTGCCTCATCTTAGGCCCAGAGCAATGGAGTTGGCCATCTATGGACTAAGGCCCCTGAATCTGTGAGGCACCAAAATAAACTTTTCTTCCTCTAAAATTGTTCCTGGCAGGTCTTTTTAGTAAGCTTTACAGGGGCAGACCACATAATAAAACTCTTCCTCTCAGATTTGGCATGGATTTGAAATTTCTGGGACATATGTAATAGATTAGGGAAGTTATAGGTTTTCATTAACCTTTTTATCTTAGGCCTGCATAGGGCCATAGGACACCAGCACAATTATAGAGGAGGATAGGTTTACTTGAGGACTCATGGTTTCAGAGGTCTAAGTCCATAGAAGGCTGGCTCCATTTCTTGGGGCTCAAGGTGATGCTGAACATCATGGAGGGAGAAGGTAGCAGAGGGAAGCAGCTCACATCATGGTGACCAGAAAGCAGAGAGAGACTCCACCCTCCAGGTCCAAATATATACAGCAAAGCCATGTCCTAATTCCCACCTCCTCTAGCCACACCCTATCATTTCAGTTTACCACTCAGTTAATCCTTATCAGGGGATTAATTCACTGATTGGGTTAAGACTCTTATAACCCAATCATTTCTCCTCTGAACCTTCTCGCATTGTCTCACATGTGAGCTTTTGGGGATATCTCACATCCAAACCATAATAGCCCCCACACACAAAAAAAATTGTACAAATGAGAAGAGGACCTATGTATTGGGCTAATAAAATGCAAGGAAAGACACAGTTGGAACAGTTGTGTAATGAATTCCACAGGATAGTCAGTTGTGTAGTTGCAAAGTACATGTAACATGTTGCATTATGATCTTATCAATGGAATATAGATTATTGTAGCAGGCTTGTGAGTTAACAGATGATGTTAGTGATTTAAATTTATAATAAATATGTCCTCTCCTAATCATCTTTTATGCTTCAGAATAAGTGGAATTAAGTCCTGAGATTGATGGCATCATTTAAAACATGTTACCATTTATAACTACTAGACTTTTTAGAAATCATGTAGATTTTCTCAATACTGGGCATTCAAAACAAAATTAATAAATTGGATGGTGAGGTTGTCAGATGACTGCTACTTGCATCTAGATACCTGATGTCTAATTTCTATGTTTATTAAACTATTTTCATCATTATTGTTGTCTGACATTACAGTGAATCATTTTGATACCAGTCTTGAAAATCAGGATAGGGTCCTTGTTCCCCTGGTGTTGAAGATTAAACACCTGAGAAACTACTAGGCAAGAGCAGAAAGTAAATTTTATTTAGGAAACAGAACAGAGAGAGAGAAAGAGACTTCTCCGGGGAGGAGGGGATCCAGAGCTGGGGTATCTTGCCCCTTTGCATATTTTAGGTTTCCTTTCTTCTTATGCCTACACAACCAAAAGTGACCAAAGGGTAGAAAGAGAGCCAGTCGGGCTTGCTTGCTCGTGTTGGAAAGTGCGATTCTTCCTCTCTCCTGAAAGAGGGTGTTAGTAACCGGTTGACTGGGAAGTGCTATTTCCTTTTTTTTTTTTTTTTTGAAACTGGGAATTGAACTATTCAGGGGCACTCAACCACTGAGCCACATCCCCAGCCCTATTTTGTATTTTATCTAGAGACAGGGTCTCACTGAGTTGCTTAGCACCTTGTTATTGCTGAGGCTGGCTTTGAACTCACCATTTTCCTGCCTCAGCCTCCCGAGCCCCTGTGATTATTAGCATGCACCACCAGGCCCTGCTACTATTTCCTTTTCTTTGATAATTAGCTACCTGTCCTTTACCCTGGCTCTCACTTTGACACTAAAATTATAAAACATTTATAATGCATTTATAATAAATTTTATGTTTTCCACATCCAGATGAATAAAATTTTGTTAGAAAACAAAGGGTTCTGCTATTTGAAGGAAAGGACACCCCCCCCCCCCAAAAAAAAAAAAAANAAAAAAAAAGCAGAGGGGACGGCAGAAGAGAGGGAGGGAAAAGAAGAGGGAGGTAAGGGGCTGGGGTTGTAGCTCAGTGGTAGAGCATTTGCCTAGAATGTGTGAGGCACTGGGTTTGATCCCTAGCACCACATAAAAATAAACAATAAAATAAAGGTATTGTGTACATCTACAACTAAAAAAAAAAATTGGAAAAAAAAGAAGAGGGAGGTAAGAAGATTTGAAAATTACTGGCCAAGTTATAACACTGGCTGGGAGACTAAAGCCATGAATTCTAGTTGATTCTGTCATGAACATGCCCTTGAGCATTTAAGTCCTTTCCCCTTAAAGCCTCGAGTTTCTCATCTGTAAAACTCATGTATTTAGTGAAGATTTACTGCACACTACTCTAAATTCAGAGCTGTGCCTGCTGCTGGGGGTGCTGTAGTGAGAGACATAGGTATGGCCCATGCCCTCAGAAGGCTTATGGGTAGTGGAGGGAGAGAGAGAGAGGGAGAGAGGAAGAGTTCAATAATCATAGTAGTAATAATTCACCTGCCTCCTAGGGCTATCATAAGGGCCAAATAAGATGATGCTTGTGAAAGTGTTTTGAACAAAGCATTATTCAAAGCATTGGCCAACTACATGTTATCTAGTGTTCAAGTTCAGTTGTTTCATTAATAGTCTTGTCTCCACAATATGATTGTAAGCACCTAAGGAGAGAGTTCAACTTTAGTGCTTTTTCTTTCTCTATAATAGTATGAAAAAAATATTTAGAGCACTTATTGTTTTACAATAAATTAGCCCTTTCTCTCCATCATATATTCTACCTTCGGCCTCCTTTTATTCCCTGGAATTTTCCAGGCTCTTTCTTGCCTTTGAGTCTCTGGTCATGATGTTCCAAAACGCTGGGTTCCTGTGTTTTCCTCCCCACAGCTGGCTCTTTATCAGCCTTGAGGTTTCAGCATCAATGCTGCCTCCTCCGGAAAGACTTCCTCTTATCCAGAGTGGGCATTGATGAACCCAGCCTAATTCCACCTTAGGATTGGAAGCCATCTCATCACAAAGTCATGAAAAGTTCATTTCTGTTTTACAATAAAATACTAAGATTTCTATTTTGCCTGACCAGACTCTGAGGTTTAAACTTGTTTGGAATTCCTGTCTGTACTCTGAATCCACCCATGCCTGGTCCCCCTTGACCAGATAACAATCCTCCCTAAAACCTCAGCGGTTCCTCATAAATTCTGATGTTGGAATCTGAATTTACTTCCTACCTTGAAATGTTAAGCCATGTAGATCATTAACCTGCTTATCTGCCCTTGTATTACACTTGCCAGAACCCTGTTAGCCCTAAATTCCCAAGACACCTGCCTTTGTAACTTTTTGTTATAAAAAGCCCCCTGCCCTTAGACCAGATGCCGTCCTCTGGCCCAGCTTTGGGTGAGGCAGTCGCTGATCAGCTCTCTTGTGTACACAATATAAACTTGCTTTAATTTGGTTTAAAATTGGAGTTGGTGGTCTTTTCTTTGTGTCGCAGGTTCAACAGCATGGCCTTTGATTTTCTACCAGGTTTCTCTCTTGGGCTACACTTCAAGAATCATTTAATTTCTTTTCTTCCTTTCTTTATTAACCTTGAGCCGGGCTGCTTTGAGTCTGCCCTGTGCATGTGTGATTCAGCAACCAGCCGGAGACCTGGTGGCTGTGACTGCTCCAGACTCTACGCTCTAATTCTTCAGTCTTGAAGGAGTACAGAGTTTTGTTTGTGTGTTTTAAACTATTTTTTAGTTGTTTATGGACCTTTATTTATTTATTTATTTATATGCGATGCTGAGGATGGAACTCAGGGCCTCACACATGTCTGGCAAGCGCTCTATCACTGAGGGATAGTACAGCCACAGCCCAGAACTAGAAGTTTTTAGCCAGAGTTTGAGGGACTTGGTGGTGCTACATTCAGCCTGCTCCTGGGCTAAGACCTGGAAATAGGAATCTCACCCCAGGCCATCACTTTTTCCAAATGTCAATCCTCTATGTCCCCCACACTCGGGCTTTGTTCCTTTTTCCCCAGGGTTTTTGGTAGTTACACAGGGTGGGGACCAGGGGGAACTATTCAGCCATAGTAGAAGTGGAACTCCCGGGGCCATTCTTTTTACAAATCAGGTCATGGAGCATCTCTGCTCAGAACCCTGTAAGAGACCCCCAGTGAGTCAGAAGAAAAGCCAAATGACCTACATAACTCTACATAATTTGCCTCTCCATATTACTACTCTGCCTTTATCTGTTTATTCTCCCATTTCACATTCCATTCCACATTCCTTGATTTTGTTGTTTTCTCAAGCTATCAGGCATATTCTCTAGTTTTTTTTTGTCCTGCCTACAACAGTGACCCCAGACATCCAGATGACACACCGTCTCACTATTTAAATCTTAGCTCAAATGTCATCTTTTTATTCCTCTGATTTTCTATTTCAGTCTCCATAAGTCTCATTCCCCTTCCCCTTCTTTTACCTTTTGTTTTATTTGTAGTACTTACCACCTTCTGATGTACTACATATTACTTACTTATTATGTGTACAGCCATTGTCTGTCTTCCCTCCCTGGGTTATAAGCTACATGGAGGCAGAGACCTGTCTGCTTTGGTTTACTCCTGCATGCTCAGCACCTAGATCATGACTTGGAACAGAGTAGGTACTCAGTATCATTTGACCAATGAGTAAGTGATGAATAATTGAATAAACATTACTCATTTCTTACACAGGGAAATAGCACATTTCAAGGAAGCAATCACTGCACATGTTATTTCAGGAGACATTCATCAGGATTGTCCTCAAACATTAGGAGCATTTTTTGATCCTCTTTGGCAATGTCAAATATTCTCTTCAAAGATGAATTTGCCTTTTAGAAACTGCCCCAAATCTCTCAGAACCAAAGATAGTTAACAGTGAAGGTGAGTAAATGGTACATTTTCATTTCAGGTTAAAAATAAAAGATGATATTACAAGACTATGTTAAATTCTCTGGCTCACTGGCACACTATAAAGCAGTTCCCAAGGAGTTCCCAAAACATTTCATATGCCTGCTGCAAGGGTTGAATGGGATATGGTTTTCTAATGGAACAGTTTTGAAGTGAGGGGTTCTGATTTCTTTAAGCACCATTATTTTATATTCATTCTCTGCAACACTGCTGAGATGGAAGTCTCCACTGAATTTAGATAAGCTAGAAAAATTCAGCTCTTGATTCTTACCAGATGTGAACAGTGGAGAGATTTCTCCTCAGTGTAACTTCAGAAAGTGAGAGGCTATTGACTCTGTGGGGCTGCACAAAGAAACTGGGTCTAAAGAATCTGATGCTGATGGTTAGCGGCAGGGTGGCTGCAGTTCAGTAATGGGAAAATAAAGCTCACTTAGGGCTAATCTTTGGCGATTTTAGTTCGTCTATTTCTTTTTCTGGCTTCTGGTATCTAAACACTGTGTTTTCATTATTAATATTTGTATATAGTCCGACAGTGTAGATGGAGTACTTTCTGATCATGCCCAAGTATGGTTTGTTTATGCCTGTAGTATAATTGCATTTCCTAATACTTCTTAATTGGTCACTCTTACCAAATGAGATAATAACCTATTGATTTAACACTATGGGTGCTTATTAAGTAGTCTTCCCTAGTACTGGGGGAATTAGAAAAACACCATACTAATTTAGTTAATGGCTTATTTTGCTCTGTGCCCTACTGCCCCCCACTCTGCATGTTTTTTTTTTTTTAAGGGAGTCTCCTAGTATTAGACTACAGACACAAATGCCTACCCTTCTGCATTTGCTGTTGTCATACTAAAAAAGGAACAAGCAGGTGACCAAGCCTTCCTATTGTTGTTCTCAATTCTTTTTCCTGATATTATAGACCCAACACAACAAATAGGTCCCATCTCCAGGTCCAACCCAAATAACTCAAAAGAACTTATCTGGAGCACTGTTTGAAGGGTGTCTAGCTCAATGGGGAAGCATGTCATAATTGATTAGTGGTATCTTCTATTGCCATATGAGAGTAATTCAGGCCACATGCTGACCTTGGGCAGAGAATGGGGATTAAAGGGTAAGGATAACTGTATGCCCTTAACCTGAGAATTCTGTGCTCATAAACTTTTGGTTAACTACATTCCTTTCCCCAAAGCACTGCATGGTTGAAAACATAGTGACAAAGGTCAGAGGATAGAAAAAGAGTTTATACCCATTTTGGCTAGAAGTCTCTTCCTACCTGGAATCTACATTTAAAAGATTTCCCTTTTATAGGGTACATTTAATATTTTCTGGAAAACCCAAGGAAATAGAGCCCAACAATGACCAAGACAAATTAGCTTGGGATATTGCTATTTAAACACTTCATATCCAATATTGTTTATATTAATTATGCATAAAATATGTAATTTATAAGACTATACAAATATCATTTCCTGGTACTTATCAATAGCCCTGGTAGGTGCTATTTTCTGTTCAACAGATACTTACCGGGGTGGTATAACCTAATTTTCATTCCTTGGGGTTCTGAGCTCTCAGTTGTCCTACCTGTATAGTTTCAGCAACCAGCCATGAAAAAGCACAGCCCATTTTTTGGTCTTGTTTTGCCTGACTACCTAGTGGGACCCAAATGGCCAGGGTCAATCATAACATTCAGCCACAGAAGGCACCTGTGAGTTGCATGAGCACAGTGATAACTCTCTTGATCTATCTCCTATCATACTGCTTGACTTCTCTCAATCGGCACCTAAAATGTGGAGAATTCCTTATTTCCATGCAACTAAGAGGAAAATTTAAACCTGGGCTGTAGGTCTTGAGGCCAGACAAGGAAGTTGTGTTACAGTGTTACAGCCTCACTTGGACCTTTTCTCCCTCTCTCTGAGACCATTCTGGTATTATATGCATCTTCTACCTTCGCCCTCATTCTGGATTATAGCTTCTGGATGGTCATTCTCAAAAACTGCTTGGTTCATGTTCTTCTGTCCCTGATCCAGATTCCCATACTTTCCAAATTTATTCATCTCTTACGGTTTGGATCTGGAATGTCCCCAAAAACTCATGTTGGAAACATGTTGCCTGATTTAGCAAGGTTTCAAGGTTGAACTGATTGAATCATGAGGGTTCTGATCTCATCAGTGGATTAATCCATTTGGTAGATGAATGGACTACTGGGAGGAGGGACCTAGTTGGTGGAAGTAGGTCATTGGAGGTGTGCCGTGGAAGGATTTATCTTTTCTCTGGCTCCTTTCTCTTTCTCTCTCTCTGCTTCTTAGCTGCCATGAGCTGAGCAGCTTTCCTCTGCCATGCTTTTCTACCATGATGCTTCCGTTTTAGAGCCAGCCAACCATGGTCTAAACCCCTGCAACCATGACCCAAAATAAATCTCTCCTCCTCTCAGGTGTTCTTGTCAGGTATTTTGGTCAAGGTGACAAAAAGCTGACTAACACAATGTCATGGAAATTTTATTGAACTCATCTTACCCTTGGCCTGCCCTAGTGAACGACACCCTCCAAAAAACTAACCAAAAGGCTGGAAAAGCTCCTTGTCCCTTCCTGGTTCCTGAAAGCTATATGACAACGAGTTAGATGAGCGCTTCAGTGCTACCATGGTTTATCTCATAATTTTTGCTCACCACTCATCATTTGGGGAGAAAATTTCAGTTTACCAGACACTGAATACTTAGTTACTCATCATCTTTTATCAGGGAGCAATTTACCCTCAAGTTGATCTATTAAGGCCCAGACTAGTCATGGAACCAGGCCCATGGAGAATCTGCAAGTTAAGAAGTCTAAAAAAGTTCATGTTCTCTTTCCAAATATAGAGGTAAACATTCTTGATATTATGGGCATACATTCTAATTAATTAGTCAAAAATTGTATTGCATTGTATAGGAATAGCAATACTTTGTACCCCAGAAAAACTACTGGTGATAGTTTATAAATAATAATTATATCCTCATTTTCAGTAATCAGAAAAAATAGTTTGAATAGAACAGATGAGTGGTTTCCCACAGCTGAATAGAAATCAAAATAATTAGCATAGTATTATAAAAGTTCACTTTGGCTACAAGCTATTTTTATGACTCTATCCTTGCAAATATCCTAAGAGATTCTAGCCAAAATAAATAAATAAAAGAAAGAAAGAAAACTGCCAGAAACAGCTCCAATTGCATGTTCTGAATAAGAATGAAAGATGCTTGGACTTGGAAGGACAAAGTGGGAAACAGACCCAAATGTCAGTCAAGCCACTGTCTACATAAAGAGTACTAGCAAACACACAGGCTGCAAACCCGTGTTTTGAAGAGCAGGGATTTCCTAAGTTAAAAATATCATTAGGAAGTCCCGGCTAATTGACAAAGATACCAGGAATTCTTCACAACTTGAAAAGAACTGAGTAAAATCTATTGTCACAGCAAGGATGAATTCATTCATTTCCCATCTCCTGAAGGTGGAAGTCAATTGACTGGAAACAGGATGCTCAAGCTTAAAGATTTATTATTTACCTATTGCTTCTAAATAGTTTGGCATCATTAAACAGAGTAACAAGGCACAAAATTCAGAACTAAATCAAGTCATGTAAACAGAGTTCTTGTGGATATTGGTTCAAAGAAATACACATCATTCCCCAAACAGGGGCACAACCCCTGAATCTACCCATGGAATGACATTTTAAAAAATACCATCACCAACAAGAACTCAGAAAAGGCTAAAATGAGAATAGCAGCTATAATGCTGCCATGTATTTTGAATTCTCTTCACGTGACCAGTTTCTTTGGTGAAGTGCAGCCATGGTAAAAGGCCTGTGGAGACAAATTTTAATAATCTTGCTGTGAAAAGTTCTAGATTCTATAGACATAGTTAGGATTCAAAGAATGATCTGGAAATGCATTTCCAGATGTTTGCTGAATCTCTCCTCTTGGGTGCCTTGTATGCATCTTCAATTAGGTATGCCTAGATTGGACTATCTTTTCCCTCCCTTGCCAAAATAAAAACAGAGCAAAACAAACATTAAACAAAAGAAAAGAATTGCCCTTCTCTTCCTCCTTTATTTCTTATCTAGGCAAATGGTGTCAATATTCATCCAATCACAGCAGACACTTGGGAGTCATTTTAGATACTCCTCTCTCTTGCTGCCTCAATCAATCTCTCACCACATTCTGGAAACTTCCCTCTCCCTGACTGTATTCAATCTCTCCCCAATGTCCCACTGATTCTGCTTACAAAATAGCTACAGTTTGTCCTGTTTTC
Source organism: Marmota marmota marmota (assembly GCF_001458135.2). Lineage (NCBI taxonomy): Eukaryota > Metazoa > Chordata > Mammalia > Rodentia > Sciuridae > Marmota > Marmota marmota. The sequence goes on from NW_026000272.1 coordinate 9,814,515, forward strand.
TCCATCTCCATCAGTATCAACCTAGTTCATTATCATCTCTCAGTCCCTCTACCAAAAAAGCCTGCTGAAGGTCTGGGGCTGTAGCTCAGTGGTAGATCACTTGCCTGGTATATGGGAGATATGGATTCAATCCCCAGTACTGCAAAAAAAAAAAAAAAAAAAAAAAAACTTCTTAAATCATCTGTCACTTATTCCAAACCTCTCCTATTTCTTCTACATGCAGCAGTCAGTGTTTTATTCCCCCCCCCCAAAAAAAAAGCCAAAACCCTGGTCATGTCACACTGTTGCTTGAAGCCTTCAATGACTTCCCATTGTCTTAGGGAGAAAAGGCAGATTAGTCCAGTGATTCCTAAGACCTTGCATATCCGGATTTGGAATTGGAGGGAGGGAGGTAATACAGAATTCTATCGCCTTGAATCATATAATTCCATCATCCCAAATGATATGATAAAAATTTGAAATTAAATTACAATAAATGTCAGGTAATGGTAAAACTTAGAAGACATACAAAAAAATTCATAACACCTAAGGCTGAAAAACTATATCCTGGGGGTCACCACTGACAAAGCAGATAAGATTCAGGTAATTAGAAGTAGCTCAGCATGTTAAACTGTTGCGTGGGCTCTCTCTCGTCCAGCAATGAGATCGACAGAACAGGATAGTGGAGAGCATGGCTGCGGAGTTGCTAATCAAGATCTCCGGAGACCAAGCTGGAAGCAGATCTGATTTTATTGCGCAGTTACCATGTATATATACTCAGGCAGCAGCTAAGCAGATTACAGGCAGCCACCAATGCAATGTCTGCTAATTGTCCTTGCAGCGACCAATCAAGGAGTGGGCTGTGGAGCAAGTGCAGGGACTGCAACACATGGCCTCATGCCCAGGGCTGTGCCTACCGGGTAAGCGGCCTGCGGCCTGTGGCTCACTCGCCTAGCACAAGGGGAGTGGCCTGCCACTCAGACACCCTTAATGTACACCATGTATGTAGTACTCCATGCACTTGTCCCCACAAACTGTGACTTGGTTAAAATCATCCAGGAAGTAGCACCAGGTCTTAATTTCTGACTAAGAAGCCTAATCCATAACCATATTATGGTCACAAATTATTGACCTAGTAAGTCCAACCCACCAGAGATGGTAATTCTAGTTGGGTAAGTAATTTTCAAAAACTACAGGGTTGCCAGATAAAATATGGAACATTAAATTAAATTAAATTTCAGTTACTAAAAAGTTATTCATTGTTCATCTGAAATTCAAACTTAACTGGATATCTTGTATTTTTTTTCTAAAATTTTTGTTTTAGTTGTTGAAAGACCTTTATTTTATTTGTTTATATGAGGTGCTAAGAATCGAACTCGGTGCCTCACACATGCCAGGCAAGTGCACTACCACTGAGCCCTGGTATCTTGTATTTTTATGAACTAAGTCTGGCACTCTAAAAAACCACTAGGGTATAGATACTAGTATATAAATATCAAAGTAAATCAACTCCTTAATATTAACTCTTCCTGCTTTCTGAATACATTTGTCTTATGATAATCTGTGTATGTATTTAAAATATAAGATATTAGAAACATTTAATAAAAATTAGAGAGTCTAAAATTAAAATTCAAAATGTTTCAGTATCAGTAGACTATTGAAAGCCCTAAAATTGTTTTGTTATGTTTATATAAAAGCTTTGAATACTTATCAGAATGTGATAATAAATTATCATTATAATTTTGGTTAATTAGCTTTATAAGCATTACTATAAGACTTGGAATCATTTTGCTTATTAGGTTTGCAATATTGCCCTATCAAGCATTAGAACTGTCTACAAGAATGAAATTTATTAAATTTCTGAATGTATTTAATAAAAAATCAGGGTAATCCAGTTGCAGTGGCATATGCCTGTAATCCCAGGGGATGGGAGGCTGAGGCAGGAGGATCTCAAGTTCAAGACCAGCATCAGCAACCTAGCAAGGCCCTAAGCAACTTAGCAAGACCTTGTCTTAAAATAAAATATTAAAAGGGCTAGGATGTGGCTCAGTGGTTAAATGCCCCTAGGTTCAATCCCCAGTACCAAAAAAATAAAATTAAAAAAAAAATAAGGGGAAAGTCCTTATTAAGAGTTAGAGAATATGTAAAAGTTATTTTTAAAATTTTGTATGAAAATGCTTCATTTATAAATAGAGTAACTGGGTTTTAAGTTGAATTAGAAGCTTAAAGAAAAACTCAACTGTAAATTTTGAGCTTTAATTAGTGACTATTAATGCAATCTCAAACTACTCCACACAGCTGTACTCTCACTTCCACTGGCCGCCTTTCAGGCCTCTCTAGACTGCTTCCCACCACCACAAGTATTGGGAACAAGTTGCTTCTTCTTGCTCCCGGCTGTCTATGCAACTCCCACCCCCATATTATCACCAAACTGGCTCTTCTTCTTTCAGATCTCAGCTAAAGCTTCAGAACTCCTTAACTAGGTCAAGTCTTACAGCACATACTCTCACAAAATAGGAAAAAGAGGCTATTAGCTGCTGTTATTGTTCTTATTTTATCTCATAGTTCTTCTTAGCACTTGTCTCAGTCATACTTTTACATTTTCTTTCTTGTCAAGTTCCATAAGGGCAAGGAATACATTTGTCTTTATTCATCATTCTATTCTGGGTGGATGGTAGTCTGTAACATACTAGCCACTGAAGCCAGGTACTGGTGGCACACAGCTGTAGCCCCAGCCACTCAGGAGGCTGAGGCAGGAAGACAACTTGAGTCTAGGAGTTTGAGGCCAACCTGGGTAACACAGACAACATCTTGAATGAATTAATGAATGAATTAAAATTTTAAAAAAAATCACACGTTCTCATCTCTGTAGTCCCATTCTGTCAAGTTCAAGCTTAGCAATCAATCAACCTACCTACCTACCTTACCTTCCTTCCTTTCCTCTTCATCAGTTTAAACGGGCAGTTTTCTGGCTGGAGCAGCCTGATGAACTCATTGATACACACTTATCAAAGGGATGCTTGGCCACACTCTTAGTATTCTTTCCTGAACATACTATTCTTTTTTTTTTTTTTCAATTTTGATAGGCTGAGAAGTTTTTGCATCTTTAAGTTTGGCTTTCTTATTGCTTAACAATTCTTTAAGTCATTTTTCTCTTCTGGCCTTTTATTAGAAGCAGTCAGGAGGAGCCAAGCCTCACCTTCAACATTTTGTTTAAAATAGCATTAGGGGACTGGGGTTGTAGCTTAGTGGTAGAGCGCTTGCTTAGCATGTATGAGGCACTGGGTTTGATCCTCAGCACTACATAAAAATAAGCAAATAAAATAAAAGCATTCTGTCCATCCACAACTACAAAAAAAAAATTTTAAATAGCTTTAGTCAAGTATCTGATTTCATTGCTTGTAAATTTTAGCTCCCACATACCACTAGAACATGAATACAATTCAGTCAATTTGATTGCCACTTTTTTTTTTTTTTTTTTTTTTTTTTTTGTGGTGCTGGGGATTGAACCCAGGGCCTTGTGTATACAAGGCAAGCACTCTACCAACTGAGCTATATTCCCAGCCCATTTGCCACTTTTTAATAAGGCTTTTCTTTCTTCCAGTATCCATAGCATCAGAATGACTTTTACTGTTCATATTTCTACCAACATTTTGTTCATAATTACTTAGGTATTTTCTAAGAAGACTGAGGTTTTTCTTACATCTCCTTTTTTCTTTCTACACTCTCAACAGAACTGTTTTTCATTGTCTGTTCATACCAATGTAGGATTTTTCTAGCCTGGTCTTCCAAATTCTTGTAGCCTCTACCCATTACTCAGTTTTAAAGCCATGTCCATATTTGTAGGTTATTTGCTGTATCCACACCCCACTTCTCAATACCAATTTCTGCCTTAGTCCATTTAAGCTGCTATGACAAACTACCTTAGTTTAGGTGGCTTTCTAAATGATAGTAATTTATTTCTCACAGTTTGGAAGATTGGGAAGATCAAGATTAAAGTGCTTGCAGGTTTGGTGTCTGGTGAGGGCCCACTTTGTGGTTCATAGATGACCATGTTCTTACTGTATCCTCACATGGTAGAGGATATAAAGGTACTCTCTAGAGTCAGAAAGGTATCTGAATTCTCTTTTGTACGGGCACCAATCTTATGTATGAGGATTCCATGTATGGGCCCTAATCACCTACCAAAGGCCCCAAATCCTGATACGATTACATTGGAGGTGAGAATTTCAACATATAAATTCTGAGGATACACAAATATTCGATTTATAGCATTTTATTTTCTTTTTTAAAAATATTTTTAGTTGTAGATGGACACAATACCTTTATTTTGTTTATTTAGTTTTTTTATGTGGTGCTGGGGATTGAACCCACTGCCTCATGCATACTAGGCAAGTGCTTACCACTGAGCCACAACCCCAGCCCTAGTCTATAGCATTTTCACACTACAATCCTACAGGCATTTTATAATCCAGCCATCTCAGATTATCTGCCATTGTTCCCACATATACCTTCTTGATTGCTAAGCCTGTATCTAGAATGCTTCCTCCTTGCCTAATCCCCAATTGTCTCCACCCCTATCTCACCATATCCACCTCTAGAAGTCCTACCTAGTCCCTATTGCCCAGCTCAAATCATACTTCCTTTTGTAGACCTCTCTAAACTTTGCTAACCACAAGTAATCTTCCTGTCCTTCATACTCTCATCAGGCTCTATAACTGCTTTGACCACAATTCTTTGTACATATCTGTTGTACAGGTCTGTGGCTTGCTTTTTTTTTTTTTTTCTTTCCAGATGCTGGAGTCTGAACTCAGAACTTGACACATTAGAAAACTACTGTACCACTGAATTACATCCCCAGACCAAGACCAGTATTTTTTAAGTAAGCATCAGAATTACCTGTTGTTCAAGTATGTAATAAAATATGTAGCTTTCATTAATATCTACTATATTAGAAAAAGTAGTCTGTGTATCAATTCTTAATCAGAATGAGAATAATGTTCTTGCCCTTCATCCCTGCAGCTTTTAATATCTGTACACTATATTTAATCATCTGAGCCCCTTAATTTGCTGACATTTCAATGATCTCAAATTAGATTTCCTAGAGCACTGTTCCAAATAAGTAACTTTAAAAATATAATGTAGGGTCTTATTATTTGCTAACTATGCTGCTGGTTGCCACATGCATTTTCTATACCTTCCTGAAAATTGACCCTATATAAAGAATTTTCTTTAAATTTTGTCACATCTGTATGACTATTTAACCAACAGAGTTTATACATCTTAGCCATAATGATATCAAGAAAGTGTGACGTAACAAATAAGAGACTTCATAGTCATCTATAGTGTAGAACAGAATCAAATACTCTAAATATAGATGTAATGGTTTGGATATAAGGTGTCCCCCAAAAACTCCTGTGTTAATGCAGTGATATTTGGAGGTAAAATGATTTGATTATGAGAACTATAATCTAAACAGTCCATCCTGGTTTGAATGGACTGACTGGATGGTAACTAGGGAGGTAGGGCATGGCTGGAGGAGCTGGGCCGCTGGGGAAATGCCCTGGAAGAATTCATCTTCCTTATGCCACCCCCCCACACTTCCTGGCAACCATTAGCTGAACAGCTTTCCTCCATTATGCCCTTTTTGCTTTGATGTTCTGTGCTATGTTAGGCCCAAAGCAATAGAGTCATTCACAGTGAACTGAACCTCTGAAACCATGAGCCAAAATAAATGCTTTCTCCTCTAAGTTGTTCTTGTTGGATATTTTGGTCACAGTGATGAAAAGCTGACTAACGCAGAAACTGGTACCAAGAGGTGGGGTTGTTACTGAGACTAACCTGACTACATGGTTCAGAAGCCTTTGGAGCTGGTTTGCTTGAGGAATTTGGAAAAATTTGGATATGAAAGCTGGAGAAGTCTTAGAATGTTGTAAGCAACATGAAGCGGTGTTTCATGGGTAATTCTGGTGGGAGCTCTGAGGACCAGAATACTGACAGTAAAGACTGGGCTCATGAGGTTTCAGGGAGGAATGAGGTCTCTATTGGGAACTGAAGTAGAAACCATTCATTCTACACTCTGGCAAAGAACTTGTCTACATTTTACCCATGTCCTGAGACTTGGTGTGAAGCTGAATCTAAAAGTGATGAACTATTTATTCTGGTGGAAGAAATTTCAAGGCACTACAGCATTCAGGAGGTGGCATGGATTTTTTTTTTTTAAGAGAGAGAGAGAGAGAGAGAGAGAGAGAGAGAGAGAGAGAGAGTTTTTTAATATTTATTTTGGCGGACACAACATCTTTGTATGTGGTGCTGAGGATCGAACCCGGGCCACACGCATGCCAGGCAAGCACGTTACCACTTGAGCCACATCCCCAGCCCTGTGGCATGGATTTTGCTGGCAGCTTTTAGCCAAGGTTACAAGAAGAACTGGGAGCAGAAAGCAGAGCTGAAGGATTTTGAAAACTTGGAGGTTGGCCAGAAAAGTGTAAATAAAATTGGGACCAAGGATTGTTGAACAGATCATAGCCACTGAAGAGAAGCTAGGTACTTTGCACAGAGACAACAGGAAAGATGCCTTGCATGCATCTCAAGAATCAGCAGAACCACACCCATCACAAGCTCAAGGATATAGAAGTGAAAACTCATTCAACAGACTCTGGGGGCACCCTACTTGCATGGGGTATCTAGAAAGCTACTTATTCAGGATTTGTTTCAACCATGCTCAGCCACTCGGGCACTCAGAAGTCATCACAGCTATAGTTGAATAAAGCCTGGCTACAGCTGGTGGTAGACCCTGGCATCATCCATGGGGTGTTGGTTCTGCAGGAATATAGGATCCTAGAGTTAGGGGGTCCAGAGGATTCCACCAAGGTTTCAAAGGAAGGTGTGGGCAACCAGGCAATGTGTAGTAAGGTTGTAGTCCCTGTGGGCAGTCCCTGAGAGGGTGATACATGAACCTGTGAAGGTGAAGTTGGTATTTTGATCATGGAGGGGGAAAACCTAGCTAACACAATAGAAAAGAGCATTATTTTTATGTTTGTCCTTAAAACATCTGTATGATGTTGATAGGGGTACTATTATGCAGTTTTATAGATGAAAACATGGGTTGTAGATAAGTCATGTGATTTTGCCAAAAGCACACCATCAGAACCTGAACTCAAATCTTATGACACCATAGAGCATGTTCATTCTACTATATCAAAAGTTCTCTTTGGCTCCATGGTAGAGGGCTTATCTCACATGAACGAGGCCCTGGGTTTGATTCTCAGTCCTGCATATAAATAAATGAATAAAATAAGGTCCATCAACAACTAAAAAAATACAAAGAGTTCTCCAACTTTTTTGGACTTCAACATTTATCCTTAATTTCTAACAACCCACCTGTCCCCAGCAACTCAAAATACCACTGATCACATAGGGATAAACTATGATCATTCCAATTCACCACGAGTGCCTGTTTCTCTAAGACACAGAACCAAAACAATAGGTATGTATCTGCATGTTGAGGTGGGGGACATAAGAAAGTGCTGGAATTCAACAATAGAGTATCAGGTGCCAGGTGGAAACCTAGAAATATTATATAGTAGTACCCAATAGAGAGTCAAAGTACCCCAGCACTGACTGGTTGGTAGCTTGGCAAGGGGCAGGGAAGTACTCCCTCAGTGGGGATACAGGTGCAAAAGAGAATCCTGGCAATCTCCCCAACTACAGAATTCAGTACCTTGCAGACATACAGTCTACACAGAAACAGGACCTGGAATCTGCATAACGAGTTGAAGCTACTGTAGAAGTTCTCTGCATTTTCCAGGGCATTTATGTGGTACCATAACTGGGAACCATCTTGAGATAGACAGATATAAGCTTAAACAATATGACCTATCTCCAAGACCTAATGGACTCTTCTCTACACTGGTTCAGCAGGTACTGCCCCAAGAGATAGTTTTGGCCCAGGGTAGTAAATGGCACAAATGCTCTGAGAATTCTATGTGGTGGGAAGTGCAGACCAATGTGTAGAGGGAAAAACTGGTTCCTTTTAAATATCCGTGGTTCACGAGATTTGGTATTAGAGCTCAGGGGAGAGAACAACTATATGTGTTTTTTTGTGTGGAATCAAACTTTGAGGATTCTGGGATCATAGGTACTGGATTACACAGAACTTTCTACCCACCTCCCAGCACAGATCTTTGTGGCCTTGTGACCAATCCATAGACGGGCAGGGATGGAAGGCACAGGAGCATGCCCCAGCATTCATCCTGCTCTTGCAGCTAGCAGCTCAGGGTACTTCAGGAAAAACAACAACAACAAACTTTACTTAGCAAACTCAATATTCCATGCTAGCTCATTAACACATGCCAGCACAGGCTTAGGCCCTGTCCTCAGAGCTCAAAGACCAAGAGACTCCAGAGAGAATCATTACTTAATGAGTTCTGCATTCTGCACTCATTCCAATGTGCAGGGCAGCTAAGAGGAACTCTAAAACACTTCAGGCACAACTCACTCCTGCCAGTCTCTTGGTAAACACCACCAAATAAAGTGTCTGGGGGTGAATAACACCTACCCATTGCTCTCTTTTTTTCTTCTCCTCCTTTTTATTTGTCTTATTTTTAATTGGTAGGGGTTTTTTCCTCTTTCACTTGTCTTACTTTTCAAATTTTTTTTCCTGCTTCCTTAACCCTTTTCCATCATTTTATTTTACATTTTCTTACCATTTCTTTTCTGCTATTGTCATTACTGATGTTATTGTTTCTTACCTATTTTTTTGTTTATATATATATATATATATATATATATATATATGAAATGAATNAATATATATATATATATATATATATATATATATATATATATATATATATATTTACCTTTTTTGCTGTTGTTGTTGTTGATGCTGTTGTTGTTGTTTGGTTGTTTGATCTTTTGTGTGTGTGCATGGAGCCTGGGATGAAGCCCAGGACATGTGCCCACTGGGCGGATTCTCTGCCACTGAGCTATGCTTCTATCCCTGCTGAGAGGAACTGCACCTAGCTCCAACCACACTCAGTCCCGCCTAAACCTTGGCGAACACGTCAACCTACAGAAGAGAGGGTACCAAAGCTCAGGGACAATGATACATCCACAAGTGGGCACAGATGGGTGGGTCTGACATCCCATTCCCATTCCATGAATCCCCCAGTAACAACAAAGAGAAATAATGTGACTTTTATGGACACCAAACCTACAAGGGTCCTCAACATCAGCCACTCCCACACCCTGTCAAATTGCACATTGCTGACATTGGTGTGAGGGCCACAGATCCTGGACCCTGCCTGTCCACATAAAACAGCAGGAAGCGCAACAGTGGTGCAGTGTGACACCTAGCCGAAGCAGCCTGTAGAAAGGGTATCAATCAAGTCACACAGAGTAATAAGCAGAGGATGATTAGAAAGAGAGTACAGATGCCCAGGGCATGGACTGAATGGGCCACCTCAGGGAGGTTGACAGAGGGCTTAAAGAGTTGAGGTTTTGAAAGACTGAACTTGGAAGCCTCCACCTCCCCTCCATGCTGGCCTCAGGAAGTACCCTCCCTTTGTCATGCTAAGGAAGACTCCAAGGGCTCTGAAGGAGTTAAAACCTATGAAACTGCTGGAAGAGAAAACCTGCTAGAATATCTCTAGAGAACATTATGGCTTAGCTTCCTTCCTCCCCAGGTCAGGGTGACAACTGTGCAGTAATAGTTTCTTTTTGCTGGCTCTGACAGTTTTCTATTATCTCTAGTCCTGTGACCTATGGACTCCCTGCAAGTTGCTGTCTTACACGGTCCTTCCCCTATCCACCTGTTCATGGCTGACTCACCTATCTAACAACAGTGTCTAAACAGAGGATAAAAGCTTTGGGCCCTTCACCATAATTAGAACAACCAATATCAGAACCATTTCCAAGTAACAGAGCCAATATCAGCTGGGCCCACTGAAACCCCCATCACCTAATAGGGGCTTCTACTATCATTGTAGGAGTAACCACAGAGGATGTGTCTCACATACTCTCCTGTCTACACCACACCTGCCAGAATTATAAGAGGGACCCTACTCCTGTGAGACTCACAGAGAAAGTAGGTCCCTCAAGTTCCCATATGGTACACGCTGAGCCCCAAATCACTAAGTACAGCAAAAGAAGTCACAAGATGAAACCCAAATGGGATTAAATTCAACACTATGTAACAAACTGATACCTCAAGACACATCATTAAAGGAAGCTCATTTATTAGGAAGGTGCTCCCGTAAAAGTAGAACATGCACAAATCTCTATACAGAAATTCAATATGAAAAAATAAGGCAATATGACACTTCCTAAAGTTCATAATTTTGTGTAATGGATCCTAAAAATATCAATGTGTATGTGAAAAACCAGCCTCTATCTCAGAGCAAAGCCTGTCTAAGGAAGGGACATGACCTTTGTCCTTGGAAAAACCCACAGAGCAATCCTAGGCACATTCCCACCCTGCTAAGTGGTTTATCTACAAATAACAGGAGAGATCTGCTGCCCCAGGTGTCCCTGACTCAGTCAGGCTAGGTGGGGATCCATAGCAACCCCCTAGCAGCCACCAGTCAGCATGAGACAGGGAAATACCTGGGATGCCAGATGACCCTCCCAGTAGTTTATGGTGGTTGATAACGTGTTGGGAAACCATGTAATTCAGCATGAACACCCCTCTTGGCTTAAACCAATCAGTTCAAATGAATTACCCTTTTGTAGTAACCAATCACCCCTACCCAACTTGTTTCCGCCAGTGAATGTGCTAATCACGTTTTAGAGTTTTATGATTTTCCCATGGTGTGTGATGATTTGCTAAGAGATGCTATGACATATGTGGGGGTCCCTGCCTTCTCCAAAGAATGTATAAAATTGCTGCAAACCCTGGGCTCGGGGCCTCTCAGCGTCACCAGTTGCTGTGTGTGCACGCGGAGGACCGAGCTAGCTCGCAATAAACACCTCTTTGCTGTTTACATCGATCTTGGTCTCTGGTGGTCTTTGGGGGTCCTGAATTCGAGCATAACATATGAAATGTTAGGTAAAGAACTCAAACAAATGATTTTTAAAAAGTTAAACTATTGATGGGACTGGGGTTGTGGCTCAGTGGTAGATCGCTCGCCTAGCACACGCGAGGCCCTGGGTTCAATCCTCAGCACCATATAAAAATAAATAAAGATATTGTGTCCAACTACAACTGAAAAATAAATATTTTTTTAAAAAAAGTTAAACTGTTGATTGAATTAAGCAAGAGAACAGAAAATATGAATGAAAAATCAAATAAAGAAAACATTTTCAAAAAACCAAATACAAATCTTGGAAATGAAAAGTTGAACAAGTCAGATGAAAGTCTCAGTGGAAAGCCTCACCAATAAACTAGATCAAGAAGAAAAAAGAATATCAGAGCATTAATCATGACAGCCAAGTGTGATAGTGCATGCCTGTAATCCTAGAGGCTCAGGAGTCTGAGGCAGGAGGATCGCAAGTTCAAGATCAGCTGCAGCAACTTAGTGAGACCCTGTCTTAAAGTGAAAAAACAAAATAAAAAAGGGCTAGAGATGTGGCTCAGTGGTTAAGCACCCCTGGGTTCAATCCTCAGTACCAAAAAAGAAAAAGTATGACAAAATATCACACCCTCAAAAAAAAAAGAATGAACAGATTACACAATTTCTGGGACACGCTTAAAAAAACAAACTTATGCAAAATTGCAATAGGTGAGAGAGAAGCACTACAGGCTAAAGGCATAGAAAACCTATTCAATGAAACAACAATAGAAAATTTCCCAAATTTTGGGAATTACAAAGACATTGAAGTATGCAAGCCATTTAGAATTCAAAATAGACATGACCAAAAAAGAACCTCTCCATAATAGTATAGGTAAATTGCCAAAAATCCATGACAAAACAATAATATTAAACTCTGCAATAGTGTTGTACCAAGTCACATTTGAAGTTAAAGCCATGAGACTAACAGCAGATTTTTTCAGTAGAAACTTTAATGTCCAGGAGGGCATGAAATTATATATTTCAAGTCCTGAAAAAAAAAAAAAAACTAACCAAAACTGCTATGGTCACCAAGGTTATCCTTTAGAATTGAAAGAGAGGATTAGGGGGTGTAGATCAGTGAGCATGTAGCATGGACAAGGCCCTTGATCCCCACATTGGGGGAAAAAATGGAAAAATATAAAGACTTTCTAAGAAAAAAATTAAGGTAACTCATTTACTACACCATTATTGCTGAAGATATTTAAAAGAATCCTGTATCTCGAAGGGAAGATGAACACAATGATGATAGCATGTGGAAGAAAAAAAAATCCCACTGGAAGAGTAAACACACAAAGGAGAAACAGGAAAGAATCAAACACTAGCTACATAATAAACCATCAAACTTCTACGCTGAACTAGAAAGTGAGAAACATGGAATATTCAAACATTGATGTGGCTGTGTCCCTGTAGTATGCTGTTTTTAAGTCCTTTGGGTATAAACTGAGGAGAGGGATATCTCGGTCAAATGGTGGTTCCATTCCCAGTTTTCCAAGGAATCTCCATACTGCTCCCAGAAGGAAAATAACAAAATGACAGTGTTAGCCAGCTTTTTGTCACATAAGTTGTTACATAAACAACTTATCTTGGCTCATGGTTTTGAAGGTTTCATTCCAGAGTGAGCTTGCTCCATTACTCTGGGCCCAAGGTAAGGCAGAGCATCATGGTGGAAGGATGTGGTGAAAGAAAACTGTTCACATGGTAGTTCCAGAAGGAGAGAGGGAGAAAGAGGGAAAGAGAGAGAGACAGACAGACACACACAGAGAGGGAATGAATATGAATATATATAGGAGGGAAAGAGAGAAAGGGGCAAGGGATAATATTCATGTACCCTTCTAGGTCATGTCCCCAGTGCCCTATTTCCTCCAACTAGGCCACACTTCGTAAAGTTTCCCCCACTTCCCACTAATATCATCAAATTATTAATATATCAAATCCACTGGTAATGTCAGATCCCTCATGATCCAATCACTTCCCCAAAGCCTCACATCTGAGCATTGCTGCATTGGGATCCAGGCCTTCAACATATGAGCCCTTTGGGGCCATTCCAGATGCAAACCACAGCACTCCACCCCTGGCCCCAAAGACTCATACCCATCTCAAAATACAAAATGCATTTAGTCCACCTCTAGGTGTCCCCATTGTCTTAACAGCTCCATCCTTGCTCAAAAGTCCAAATCCAAAGTCTCCTCTTATCATAAGGGGGTCTGAGGATGTCTCTGACAGTGGAGGATACCTCTACTTAGACCTTCTGGCTTCTTGACCACATCACAGCAAAGAATTTAAGGATGCATCAGGTGTAAGTAGCAGTGAAAAATATTTATTATAAAGAGGACTGGAGAATGAGACTGCAGAAAATCTCAGAGAGTGTGGTGCCTTGTGTTGGTCTGAGGTTTTAAGATTTACAGTGGAATAGTAGCTAGGGGCCTGAACTAGAGGTAGGGTCAGGGTGGGGTTACACAATTTTACTCCAGTTTGCCCTGTGCCTGAGCATCGCCCTACAATATTCTAGTCATGCTAATTCTTACATCATGCATCTCATTAGCATCCTAAATCTCCACCCATAAGTGTTATGTCTTACTGTTATGCAGCTAGGGCCATTTCTTGGTCTCTAAAGTCTTCCGTGCACATACTCCCTAAAGGGGTGGCTCCTCCAGATGCCTTGGGGTTATCTTGCAGTTTTGTTGCTTTTTCATCAGCCAGTCAGCAAGCTGAGGGCAAGGACACAGGCTATGTTGCTTACAAAGTTGTAAGAATTTTGTTCTGCATTCCCAACAGTTTATGGACCTTTCTCTTTTGAGACTGTGCTCTATGTCCTTGAATTCCTATTTCACTCTGAGACTCCAGAAAAACTCAGCTACAAGCTCCTGTAAAAATAAATAGCCAAGTTACATACTTTCAACATACAATAGCACAGAGCGAACACTGCTACCCGCAAAGGGAAGAATGGAAGAAGATCAAGGAAGGACTGGAGCAAAGCAAGACTGAAACTCCAGCAGGACAAACATTAAATCTTACAGCTCCATGCCTGGCATGCAGGGCATATAGTGGTGAGATATGGGCTAAAAACGGGCTTGGGGAGCCCTCCCCCATGGCCTTGCCAGCTGATGCACATGTGGCTTCTTAGGCTGGCTCTACTCATGGCCTGCAGCATCGCTCCACAGATGTTCCACATTCCTGGCCTCTCTCCCTGGGCTCTCCAATGCGGCTCTGGCTGCCCTCTTACAGCTTCACGCATTGCCCTCTCAGGGACTGCCTGTGGCAATTCCAACCCTGACCTACCATGCTAGAAGGCAGGAGAGAAGCTTTCAATTGAAAGATCCAAGTTCTGTTTTTTATCTGACTTGGCTTTTTCGTACTTTAGTCTGAGACAATTCTTTTAAAACTATCATCACTGACAAAGCTAAGGAGTCTGCATGAGAACTGTCCTCAAGCAGGAAGGGAAATATTCTGGAATGAGCTTGAAAGTCACTATTGTGAGAAATTAAAGTGTTTTCATATTTCATCCCACTGAGCCCAGCCTGGTTAACAAACTAGTCATACAGGTCACACCACAGTTTTCCTCTGTCTATGGTTCACTCTTCTATGACATTCAATTTTGGAGATGATCGCTGTTGCTTTCAGCTTGTCTCCGTAGGAAGACATGCAGTGATTCGGTGATGGTGCCAGAGCTCCAAACATGTTTGTCACTCATTTCAAGAAGCCTCAATGATGGCAACTCTTCATTCTGTGAACCCATTTTTCATTTCTGAAATATTTAAAAGTGAATCAACCGAATGTGCTGAACTGGATCACAGTCCTCAGTCTGACATGCATTTGAAAGTAAATCACAATGTTCTCAATTCAATGTGCATTTTCAAGTAAAGTTATGAGGAAAATATCCTCATCTGGTTAGATAACTGTCTCTAAAAGGAAGAATATATTTTGAGCAATGCCAGGGTCCTTAGGATGAAATGAATATTCCTGTTTGGATATGTAAGTTCTGGAATGTATGTTTTCCAAGCATCATCTATCTTGAATTGTAAATTACATTAGTATTTTATAGATAACTCAGGAAAGCTATAAAGATGGGAGGTGATTTCCCAGTACTGTGCACTGACAATCATGCCAGAAAAATAGCAAAGAAAAGTGTAACAGAAAAGAGTCTCACACCGGGCTTTACATCAGGCCACCTCTGTTAGTTATCAAATTGCCTAAAATAAGTATTTGGGAACTTGTTATATCTATGCTATTGGAACACATAAAATATCACCCCTATTCTCACCTCCATCATGTACAATTCTATTACAAAATATAGAAAAACTTGTTATAAGGCATGGCAGATGTTCATTTCAGAAAGTCCCAAAAAGGAATTTGAGCAGGAAATCATTTTCCATACATTAGCAAGAGTACAGCTCAAATCCCAATAACCCAGCAGCTTTGAGTTTTGTGGGCCGGAAGGAGTTGGCTGAATGACAGACCACACAAATGGTTCCTTTCACTCTTCTTTCCCTTAGGGGACTTAGAAGACCTACACATCATCCATCTTCCTATTGCCCTCAAATATCAACCCAACATACAGAGAAGTTAACAAATGAAAGGGTGAACAACCATGCACCTTTCCCCTGTGTACACATGGTTTACAACAGGATGGACTCACAGCTGAAGCTAAGGCATGTATCTATTAGGAAAAAAAATAAGCATGAGGCAAAAATTTAACATATCAGTATGGAGCTTGGGTTTGACAAATCTGACATCAAAATGAGATTAATGAAGATAGTTCCATTTTTTCTCTACCTAGAAAACTACAAGGTTTGGCACTGAGGTTAACACTGCACAGATTTGAAAAATGAATGAGACATGGTCTGTGTCCTTGAAACACTCAGCTTCAAAAGGGAAGGTAGATACATAAATAATTATAGTGTGGTGCATCGTCTAATGGCCCCATAATAGCAGTTATCACAACTGTATTTAATAAAGCATTAATGGGGCGATGTTGTAGATACACCATTGACATCTTCAACTCATAACCATGACTGATATTATCTTGTGTCTACTCTAAAGTAGGGGTACAACCTACAGTACCCCTAGATGGATCACTCCTGGACTCATAGTGTTTTGCTTCATTTTTAGACTGCATTGTTTTTCAAAGTAAAGTATCACATTATTTTTTAAATCTCCATAATGTACACAAAGGTTTTAAAGAGACCTCAAAGATGATCTTACATCAGCTGGTTGTAGAAATATCTAAAACATAAAGTGGGAATAAAAATAGCTGGTAACAAAGAAAAAAAGGGAGGGCAATGTTTGCTTCTAACAAAAATGTGACACTGTTTCCCTGTGGGGCAGGATAGCTAATATATTATTTATTTTAAAAAGGAAACAAAATCAAAATGCTACCACTTTCATAATTTTGTCTAATTTTTCATCAATGAAAATAAAAAATAAAATATACAGAAGGTGAGACACATAGAGGGCTCCACCACTTACCTCTCTCAACTCTGACACTATACTTTTGAACAAGATATCCCTTTGGAAGGATGGCTCTAAATAACAAATTTATTTATTGTACCATTCTGAAATGAAATCACAATCTTAATCAAAAACTCATTTCTTGACATTTCTGCAACATAGTTCGTATTGGATGTTTCAACAGGAAAATCTGGAGGGAACTCCCTACAATCCTGTAGGTAGTTACAGCGCAATCCGAGTGAACAATTTCAAGAGAAACTCTCTAGGGTAGAAGTGATGGGCATTCCTTTCAAACTCAACTAAATGGATTTCTTTTCTGTGCTATGTAGTGACTGTAAGAAATATGTGAACCTTATTTCCAAGCCTCAGCACAGACAGAGACTCACAGAAGGAATCTTCTCACGTCTTCCCACACAATTCTAGATCCCAGCCTGGGGAAGGTGCTAACAGTGCTAATGTAGAAACCTCCCAGGCAACACAGCTGTCCAATATCTTGCAACACAGTTGTGAAAGCTACTTAGAAGCTTGCTCTAATCAGCATCATGTTTAAATCATCCACATCCTACCCAACTACACAGAAAGCTGGGCTTCAACAGGCAATGCAAGGGAGTGTGGAGGGACAGCCCATTCTTTCAGAATTTCTTAGAGTATGTATTCAATACAGCTGATATTAAGCCCTTCAGAGTTCCTTTATGAAATCATGTTCACAGCATAGAGTCAGGCCACCCCACCTCACCCACAATGTAAAGGCACCCTAATATTAATCCACAGTCTCTGTTTAGCTCCACTTTGGCAATCTATCGTTTCAGCATCCTAAGCAGTTTGTATCATTCTAGCTTTGACAACCTGTGACTTTCTGCACTGTGCTATTTACTGTCTCACTTCACATCTTGAACCTAAAACTTGGTAAATTTTTCTAGGTCTGATTTAGCTCTACCCTCTGATTCTGCTACTTCAGAAGCTCTGGATAATAGCATGGTCCATGTTGACATCAAAGTTCACATGTGGTAATTCCTTTTAATGGTGTTGGGGATTGAACCCAGGGCCTATAAATGCTAGGCAAGAGTTCTACCATTGAGCTACAGCCCCAGCCCAAACCATACAATTTGTTTGTAACACACATACATGCACACAAACAGAATGTATCATGACCTGGTCCCCATTTTGTTGAAGTATGGCTTTATGTAATAAAGAAGCTTTTCTAGAAAGCAATTATAAATCATTATTGTCCAAAGCCAAATTAGGCTGAGCAAAAGACAAGGATTACCACTTTCTAATTGAAAAAAAAAACTCAAGCAAGCTTTGTTATAGGCAAAGCAACTTATCTAATTGGTAGATAGGAAATGCTCAAGTTCAGTTCTGGTCTTCCCCCCCGCCCCCACGCTGGCTTCTAGCTACTCTCTGCTCCAAGAGGGATTCTGCCTCTTTAAGACGAAGGGAAGCTAGCAAGGCTTAGTGTTGCTGTGGCTGAGTGGATAAATGTGCCTAGTGTAGGGGTTTTGTCCTAGCAAGCCTTGTTCACTAACAGACCTGAAGTCACATCTTCCAAACTGGCCTCCAAAGGTAACTAACATAATAATTTGATGCTACTCATCATATATTTGTTCTTTCAATTGTTCTGAAACAGGTGGGGAAGAAGGGTGTTTTCTTAAAGACCTCAAAAAACATTGTAGACGGTGGAATGACACAGACATCATTACCCTAAGTACATGTATGAAAACACGAATGGTGTGACTCTACTTTGTGTTCAACCAGAGACATGAAAAATTGTGCTATATTTGTGTAATATGAATTGAATTGCATTCTGCTATCATATATAACTAATTAGAATAAATAAAATCAATTTTTTTTAAAAAAACTAGGCAATCGTATCAGTTAAAGATAGATTAGTTTACCTATATAGGAGGTAAGGAATTTATAGATCTCGAACTGGCTTAGAACAAACTTGTGACTCTGGTAGTGTCTTTTTTAACTCTTTATTTCTAACCTCCCAGTTTTACTTATTTGTACAAGGACTGACACAGTGTACATTTCAAGTTACATTTAAAAAGCCATTGCCTTTTTAAAAAATAAGAAGACACTGTATAAGACCCAAGGTTTTGCTTTTCTTCACTGTTGTTATGTGTCTAGCATAGTAGATTGGTTAACAGATTTACTAGCCAGTGAAATGTGAGTGGAAAGCTCCTCAGAGGTTTCTGGGAAAGACCTCTTGGCCCTGAAAAAGAGGCTTAAGGAAGGAACTTTGTCTCTTCCAGTTTTGCATGATGTCTTGTGGGATGACAATTCTTGAAGCCACAGAAGCCTCGTTTCCAAGATGATAGGACAACCCTAAGGCTGAAGATGATCAAATGGATGGATGGAAACGACCTGAGTCCTGTTAGTAGGTGCTGAGATGCAACTATAACCAATTCTGTAACTTGGTCCCTGGACTTTGCAATATGCGGTTGTAAATCTCCTTAAGCTAAGTCCATTTAAACTGGGTCCTCTATTGCCTGACTTGGAAACCTCTAAGTAAAAAGGCAGTGACCAGCCACTGCTCATACTCTACCTCTGGCTTTCCTGGTTCTCCAGCTTGCAGATGGCAAATAGGATTGCTTGGCTTCACTAATCATGTGAGCCTATTCCCAGGAGATAGATACACTAAAATATATATAAATGTGTGCATGCATCCGTGTGCAAGCACGCACACACACACACACACACACCTCTTCATACATTCATATATATATATATATATATATATATATCTCCATCCTAGTAGATCTGTTTCTCTGGAGAATTCTGACTAAGGCATACGCTAATGGAGTACTTTCCATAGGTTTAGCAGGACTAGCAGGAAAAATTTAGTATTTCATTCAAGGGTCAACTGCTCTTTGAAGCCATTCTCTAGTATCCCATCCTCAACAACCACTCACTCCTCTGAACTCCTCTATCACTTAATGTTGGCACCACTGGCTGGCCCCTGGGATTTCTGTGTCTCACTTCAAATCCACATCTTCTTTCCCCAAAAGGATGGTGCTTCCTTAACATCTGAAAGCCTATACGCATGCCTCAGGGTGTGCCTGCCTTTAGGAAGGGCTTAATTTGTCTTTGTTGATAAGGATTATATTAATGGATATACTATAAACAAACTAATTGTTTTAGTCAGTTTGATTAAACAGTGACCAAAAGACCTGACAAGAAAAATTAGATGAGAAAAAGATTATTTGGGGCTCATGGTTTCAGAGGTCTCAGTCCATAGACAGAAGGTTCCATTCCTCAAAGATCAAAATAAGGTAGAACATCATGGTGGAAGAGTGTGGCAGAGAAAAGTGGCTCAGGACATGATGATTAAGAAACAGAGACAGAGACTAAGCTCAGCTCTCAAAAATATACTGAAAAGGCATGTCCCCAAGGACCTACCTCCTCCAGCCACACTCTACCTGCCTTCAGTTACTACCCAGTTAATCCCTATCAGGGGATTAATGCACTGATTATGTTAAGGCTCCCGTAACCCAATCATTTCACCTCTAAACCTTCTTGCATTGTCTCACACATGAGCTTTTAGAGGACACCAAACATCCAAACCATAACACTAATCTTTCTATATAATATTTGTTAATGATAAGACAAATGACCTAATTTCCTTAGGAATTACTTCACAGTCAAGGAATAGCAACGTTTTGCTATATCTAAAAATATCAGCATGTGATACCAGAATTAAAACATATGACATCTCACATATAAAATAACACACCAGGAGCCAAAAAGCAGAATGCAGATTCTGTATAGGAACTGTGCAAATGTTTTATTAAAGAAGAGCAAACAAGTTGTCATGGAAATTGTTCTAATTTGAGACTTACTGGGTACACTGATATTTTATTTCTGAACCTATCACATCTCCTGAAATCTAAGACATGCTGCTTGATATGGACTACAAATTTTGCTGTGGAATGTAATAGGTTTGGTCTAGACCTTTATAATGATTAGAAAAAAAAACATAAACTGAAGTATATTTCTTTTTCACTAAAATTAGAACCTAAATTTTCCACTAGATCATGGGGTTGTTTTTATGTTGTTGTTTTGGTTTCGTTTTTTTGTTTGTTTGTTTGTTACCAGGGATTGAACCCACAGGCACTTAATCACTGAGCCACATCCCCAGCCCTTTTTAAAAATATTTTATTTAGAGACAGGGTCTCGCTAAGGTGGATTGTTGTTTTCAAGATGTGAAAATATAGTGCCATATAACAATTTAATCCTCAGCATTCTTTCCACAGTGCTGGGCCTTCTTAAAATTTTCTATGAGTGACTGCAGGAATAAGTTGAAACTGCAAGAATAAATATGTCCTCCATTCTCTTCACCTGCCAATATAGGATATAAAGAGAATGAGCATTAAAACAAGGAATAAGTAATCCCAAAGCTTTTACAATCTTTTATAGCTAAGAGAGAGGTCATTGAGAACTCAGCAATGGGCCTCTTTCTTACTGTTGGTAAGTCTACATTGGAATGATATGAAAACTGAGAATGAAGAAAAGCATATTGTTGATGACAATATTCATCAAAACACACCAACAGTAACTTAAAGTTTTAAATGCAAGAAAATAGGGGCTGGGGTTGTGGCTCAGCGGTAGAGCACTTGCCTAGCATGGGTGAGGCCCTGGGTTCAATCCTTAGCACCACATAAAAATAAGTAAATTAATTAAATATATTGTATCCAACTACAACTAAAAAATAAATATTAAAAAAAAAATAAAATGCAAGAAAATAGCCATGATAAACCACAACCATCTCAGGACAACTTTGAAAATAGACTGCTATTAAAACATTCTTCCTGCAAACCTTGAGAGCTCCAGCAGCTGGCTGTGTGTAAAGAGACACTGTGGGAACCTTTAATTCTGAATTTGAGTGTTCAGCAAACCTAAGCCATGTACTGATTTTACTTTAGGAATATCAAGTTTTGGAAACTTTTAAACATTCTGAGTAGGTTAATAGTATAGGATAATGGTTAAGAACAGGGACTTCAGAGCCAGACTGCTAATAACTCTGCCACTTACTAGCTTTGTGCCCTGGGCAAATTA
This sequence comes from Marmota marmota marmota, assembly GCF_001458135.2. NCBI lineage: Eukaryota > Metazoa > Chordata > Mammalia > Rodentia > Sciuridae > Marmota > Marmota marmota. The sequence continues at coordinate 9,836,054 of NW_026000272.1, forward strand.
CCTAAGTTCTGTACCTCAGCTTCCCATCTATAAAATTACCTAACAGTTCTTATGAGAACTAAATAGGTTTACCAGTATTTGTAAATTGCTTAGTGCAGTATAGCACTCTGTATGAGTGTTTAAAAAGTAGATTCTTCTAGTTGTACATAAAATGACAGTCTCTGGAATTGTGTGCCACTTGCCTGAAACAATAGAGGAAAGAACTCATACTTTTAGATTCATTTATAATCTATCAGGTGGATACTTAGTGCTCAGCAGTATCCCTTAAGGGCCTCTGGTCTAATCTCTATGTGATGAAAATAAAGAATTTTAGGACCATGGCAGAGAAGGGACTTTCCCCAAGTAACAATAGTTAAATTGTAGCAGAGTTAAGAATAGAAGCCAAGTCACTGCTCTAACAGCTGCTTCTCTGCCTTCCTAAGCCTGTTTCAAATATATTTTGGGAGGAACTTATATATAATCTTGGGGAAAAAATCATACAAGATGGTATTTACACCAACAGTCAAAGTAAATCATGTGCTTAGTGCAATAGAATCACATCATGTTTGAGACTGGGCTTATCAGTGTCATTGCTATTACTTAATTCATAAACCTTTTACCAACATGGTTCTCTCTTTTTCTACGTGACTAAATGTTTTAGTCACCTTTTTCGCTGCTGTGACTAAAAGACCTGACCAGAACAATTAGAAAGGAGGAAAAGTTTATTTGGGGGCTCACAGTTTCAGAGTTCTCAGTCCATAGAAGGCTGGCTCCATTCCTTGGGGCTGGAGGTGAGGCTAACCTTCAGGGCAGAAGAGGGTGACAGAGAGAAGTGGAGAGAGAGACTCTACTCCCAGGTGCAAAATATATACCCCAAAGTCATGCCCCAATGACCTGCCTCCTCCAGCCACACCCCACCTGCCTTTAGCTACCACTCAGTTAATCCCTATTTGGAGATTAACTCACTGATTAGTAAATTAACCCAATCATTTCACCTCTAACTAAACCTTCTTGCATTGTCTCATACATGAGCTTTTGAGGGACACCTCACACCCAAACCAACACTAAATTAAGTCACAAGATTAACATTTCTATTACATATTCAAAAACAATAGTCAAATTAAACCTTTTGAAAGAAAAACCCTAAGGCAATTTTATTCCTTACACTAACTCTTCAAAATCTCTCTACTGACTTAGACAGTAGTTTAATTCCGATTTTGATTTCCCATATTAGAATGTCTGCAACTTTTTAGCTTTATTATACTTCAAATATTAAATTATTAAAAATGTATATAACATGAGAATTAAATGTGAAAGCAAGCTTAGAGGCAATGAAGTATAAAACCAGAAATTGCTTCTTAATTCCTTTGTCAATTAAAGAAAAATTTAAAAAATTAAAGATTGCAGCCTTATAGGTTTTAAAGACATTTCTGAAAGTCAGGACTATGAATCCATATCCTGTATTCCAAACACACAGGGATCCTTTACAAGATTTACTCAAAAGCAAAGTAGAAATTTGGGGTACCTCTTCAAACTCATTAATTCCAAATCTTTTCACAATTCCATTATAGATCATGACTATTTGTTTGGACTGAAGTCCTATTAGTTTGTCATAACCAACACTGCTTCCCAGAAAGTAGCAATTGAGATTTGTCCAACTGTGAACTGCAGAAATCATACATTTCCTCCTATGGGTTTAGGTAACCTCAATACTGGGAACTACTTGAGTAATGAACAACAACAGTTCAATGAGATAGCAAAAGGACAGTATGCAATAAACATGCTACTGTTCTGAGGAACTACCCGATTTTCCAAAACAGGCTAATGCATTGAGGTCCACTGTAAGGGTCTGGCGAAGCGTCGGAGAAAGAGACCACCAAGTGACCACTCATGCAATTGGCAGAAGGGGATTTATTGAACCAGCATGCTGGGGCTCCGTGCTCACCCAAGAAGGGAGAACAGCCCAGAGCCTCGAGCAGGGGCTGAGCACTGCTTAAGTACACTTTTTTGGGAGGGCGGGGATTTTACATACATCACAGTCTCCTTTAACAAACCATCATACACCGAGGGAAAGTCAAACAATAATTCTGAGACATGATTAGTTCATTCATTGGCGGGAACAGGTCAGGCGGGGGTGATAGGTCATTCCTAAGGAGGGGGTTACATTCAAACTGATTGGTCCAGGCCCTGCAATGCCTATGTGCAAGATCATACAGAGCCCTGAGTTATTAGACAACCAAGCGGTCAGGGGGAATATTTACTGGGCGGTTCCCAGCATTGTCTTAACAGCTACAGGAATTTCAGGTTTTGCAGGTAGCATAGAAACCTAACAATACCTAATCCTTTACATTTTAACTCAGGCCTTGCAGCCCAGAAACTTTACAATGCCCGGTCTTTTACCCTTTAACTTTTACACTTTAACTTCAATTTCTTTTACCCTTACACCACTATGGAAATCTGATTCACTATGTCAAGCTCCACAACTCAAAGGCAAGGACATAGTAGTTCATAGTAGTTCAGATCAGTGAATTGGTCTTAGAGACTAATCCTCTGAGTTCCTATTAGTACTCTTCCAATTTGGGGGTTTGTTTTTTGTGTCCGTTTTTGCTTGAGCTTCAATAAGCATGTTCCCCATATGGGGTTCTCATTAATTTGGTTAATTTCAAGGTTTGTTTTGAAGCATAAACTAAACCAGGGTTCAATGGAAAAAATTCCTATTTGTAAAGCTTAACATATCTGGCTATTAATTCATGTAGTTCTTCATCCATGATATATGCACATCTGGAAGAAAAAGAAATTTAATTGGAGAGAATCTCCACATTATACACATTTTCCACTACTCATAAATATGATTTTTCACATTTCTTCTTGAATTTATATTCAACTATTACATACCAAGAAATTAGCTATAGTGTCATTTCCATGGTCTTCTAAAGACAAACTATATTGGCTAATTTATCTTAGGAAGGCTAAGAAACTAGGCAAGTTGAGAAAAATTATCATAAAAATGGAATTGTACGAGGACGACAAGGGATATTTTTAGTGACTTTTAGTGACTTCTTTTTAGTGACTTTTTAGTGGATCTTTTTAGTGACTTCTTCGAGGCCTATTGCCACAATATACCTGTCTAAACTTTCAAGAGCAGGTAATATAATCTTATAATGGCCACGCAAACATTTTTTTCTGATTTGGACTCAGCAGTTCTTCTGACACAATGCTTTCCTTCAGGGACACCTCAGCCTTGTATAATCCCTCCCTAAAATGTTACATGGTGCTTGGTAAACCATGACCAAGCTCCTCACCCGCATGCTGCCGCATGGGCTTATCAACTAAACCTCTAACTTATTGCTATTGGTCAGCTGCCCTCTCTCACTTGCTCTACAGACTCTTTTGCCCACTCAACAGATTTCTTGGAAGTTGAGTGGGGAGGAGTGGTCCATGTTAATTCCCTTGGGGGAGAACTGTAAACTATCAGACTGCACAGCTACTCTGTGCAGTTGGCTTCTCAAAATGGGTAGCTGACACTGTCATTATCTTGCTTTTGCTGTCTATCTTGTCTGAATCTATCTGGACTAATTGTGTTTGTTTGTTTACCAGCCAAATCTCTTGGGCTGCTTGACATAGAAAGCTACAGAGCCAGACAACCTGAATTTATAGCCCAAATGCTATGGCTTGAATATTTGTCCCCTCCAAAACTCCTGTTGAAAGCTAATTGCCATCACAACAGTATTACAAGGCAGGACTTTTGAGAGGGGATTAATCCATGATGGCTTCACCCTCAGGGGTAGCATCAGTGCTGTTAAAAAAAGTGAACTCACTCTCCTGCACTCTTGCCCTTCCAACTTCTATCTTTATGAGGATGCATTTGCCAGATGCCAGCACCTTGATCCAGAACTATAAGCCAATAAGTTTGTGTGCATTATAACTATAAGCCAATAAGTTTGTGTGCATTATAAATTATCCTTTATTGCATCTGACATTCTGTTATAGCAGCACAAAAAGGATTAAGACACCGACCCTCACACTTTTAAGCTGTGTGATCTTGGGCAAGATATGTATAACCTTTTTGTGCCTTGATTTCCTGATGTTCTCCATTATTGTAAAAGAACAAGTTTACTGTCAAATAACCAGTCCAGGCAGTATCAGAAAATGAACTATACTACTTTTTTCAATATCACGTATTACTTTAGTGACTGTTTTACACTAGGCATTATAGACAATGCAATGATTTTTAAGACATAGAACCCTTCCACCTGAAAATATTAGAAGGCCAGGTGCTAGATGAAACCAAACTATAAATACAATTTCTTTATCTTCTCTATTTAATCCTCAATGTTTCAGCAAAGCAAAAGTTGTTTTCCCTAACTATTCCAGAATATCAATGATCCCGTAGTTAAAGAGAAAGAAAACCAATGATTTTAAGCATCAACATTACAATGATAAGTAATTCCAGAAATGCATGAATCCTCCCACATTTAAAGGGTTAAGCCAGCAATTTCATGTACCAACTTTGTAATGATAAACTCATAAATTACATGGTACAAAACATAAGTCCCATGTTTTTGTTTATCTTATGAAACTCACTTTCATTAAAATGTTTAAATTTTCTGCTTAGGAAAATTTATATACTCATTAAAGAAATCTAAAGTATATAGAAAAGATTTTCAAAGTCATCCATAACCATCAGTAGCATTTTGAAACATTTTCTCCCATTTTTTTCTATGCATGTTAACACTGTTGAACTACTACTATTGCATAACTTGCTTTTTTTTTTTTTTTTTTTTTTTTGTGTGTGTGTGTGTGTGTGGTGCTGGGGATTGAACTCAGGGCCTTGCACGTGCTAGTGATACCACCAGTTATCAGTGAGTCCTGCTTCCTCACATGTTAAAGTTTCAACATTAGAGAAGCACCCCTAGGCAAGCATATAAAGCAGGGCTTATTTAAAAAGGGGTAGGGCTGGGGTGGTGGCTCAGTGGTAGAGCGATTCCCTGGCATGGGTGAGGCACTAGGTTGGATTCTCAGCACCGCATATAAATAAATTTTAAAATAAAAATCCATTGACAACTAAAAACATATTTTAAAAATAAATAAATAAAAAGGGGTAATATAGACTTCTCCCTGGAGGGAGAAAGGAGCCATAGCTGGTATCCTGGTATCCCCAGAAGCAAGGTGTTCTGCCCTTTTTTATAAGTCCTAGGCTTCCTTCATTTCTCCTGCCCCCTCCCCCTTCCCCTTACCTTTCTCCTTCCTGCATACGTGACTAGGCCTAGGAAATGCTTGGTCCATGGCCAAAAAACAGGTGGGCTGAAGGGGGAAGGGCAGGATGGAGCAGCCCAGGACACATTAATTAACAACCTTATAGCTCCCTGTAGGGAGGGGCAATTCCTGCCACAGGTTACCTTGGCAACAGGTTGGAGCAGTGGCTGGTTCTTGATAAGGGTGGAGGAAGGGCTCTGAAGGAATTAACATTTCAATCCCTCAGGGGACAGTCTCCAGCTTGCCAGAGTCACTCAAAATTGGCCTCCTTGATCCAACCTGACTCAATTTACCTATCTGTCTAATTCTGGCTTCACTAGGAAGCCTCTACCACTGAGCCATATCCCCAGCCCCACATAATTTGCTTTTAAGTGGCATTTTATTTCTTTTTATTCAAAATATATAACAAAGGAAACAAAAATTATCCATAACCCTACTATCAGTTAACCCCAAATAACATTTTTTAAAAGTTACACATGTGTTTAGAAAATTCAGACAGGCTGGGCATGGTGGCACATGCCTGTAATCCCAGCAGCTTGGGAGGCTGAGGCAGGAGGATCAGGAGTGCAAAGCCAGCCTCAATGACTTAGCAGGGCCCCAGGCAACTTAGGGAGACCATGTCTAGAAATTAAAAAAAATAAAAAGGAGTGGGTATGTGGCTCAGTGGTTAGGCACCCCTGGGTTCAAATCCCAGAACCTAAATAAATAAATAAATTCAGACAGTATAAAGGTGCATTCTTTCACTGCACATATATAAAAAATATGCTATGAAATACCTCAAAATATTTTAAATTAGGTTTTAATTATTCTAAATCATAATCAATATTGTGTTATCAACACATATCAATATCATATGCAAATGGCTAGATGCATTTTCACCAAATTTATAAAGTATGTTTAGAATGGTCTCTCAAAATATAGGCTAAATAAAATACATGAGATTCCCCTTGGAGGCCAGACAGGAAACACTCATAACAATATGCTCCAAATCGGCTATAGCTGTGGGGCAGCAGGAGATCTCTATGACTGCTGTCAGGGAATCCCTGCCACATGCATTAACATGCTAATGAGACAAAAATCAAACAGTGGTAAACAGGAGTCCCCATCACATGGTCAGATACTATAAATGACAATAATTCCAATTACAAGTACTGGCTTTCTATTAAACTGTTTCTCAAACAGAGAACTTGGTGTTACATGATCCAGAGTGAATAACAACCACAGTAGTATTTCTACTTTGGTCATTGGTGATTAATTGGAGCAACCGAGGAAGTGAGCTGAAAAATAAAACATTGCCCATTACATGAAGGTAATGAACAGCATGAAAAGTGATGTAAAACTGAAGAGAAAAATTAACCCCAAAGGATGAATGCAAGAAACAAAAGAAAACTTCAGGAAAAAAAAAAAAAAACAGAAAGATTCAAGGGAATATTTTGTCCATAAAAGAATAGAACAAGCTCCTGTGAAATAAAGGTATAATTGTGAAAGAAAATAGTTTTGGGATAATATAATATATATTATGGTCATATATACAGATAATTTCCTGATTAAAAAAGAAAAATTCGGGGCTGGGATTGTGGCTCAGCCGTAGAGTGCTCGCCTAGCACGTGCAAGGCGCTGGGTTCAAACCTCAGCACCACATAAAAATGAATAAAAATAAAATAAATGTATTGTGTCTGACTACAACTTAAAAAAATACCTAAAAAGAAGGTCTAAATAGAGAAGGAATCACAGTAGGGAATCAAATTAGAAATTTAGAAGTTTGCAGTAAAGTATACTTCAGAATATTTTGAGGGTAATGATAGTAATGCTAAAAAAAAAAAAAGTTGGTGAACTATGGAGAACTAAAAGTCAGTCAGTATTGATTTAACATGGATTCTAAGTGATGAAAATGAGAAAGGAGAGATGGGAAAACATAATTAAAGGAATAACAGAAGATATACTTCCCTGTCTAAAGATGTAGTCTTCAGATTATTGCTCTGAAATGAACTACTATGGCATGTTGCTTGCAAGAAAAGCCATAATTACTCCCTTCCCACTATCCACCTCTTTTGCAATGTGACTGAAGCCTCTTCCATCAAAAGTGGCATCTCTAGGTTGGCCTTGTGACTTCCTTTAACCAACAGAATGTGGTAAGAGTAACGCCATGCTAGTTCTAAGCTATGTCTCAAGAAACTGATACCAAAAGCTTGGTCTTTGTCCCCAATACCCATCCAGTATTGAGGACAAAGTTGTGAAAAAAGGAAAAAGAAGTTTTATTATTTGCTATCCAATGAGAAAAGCAGCAGACTAAGTTCACAAATGCTGCAGTTCTAACTGCCAGGGGGAACGGAGGGCTGGGATTCAAGTATTACTATCAGCAGATAAAAGTGATGGCCAACTCGTGCCCTTGCATATGGTTCCAGTACCCAGGTCTGGAGTTTCTTTATTCTTATGGGTAGTGAAGGACAAAATATCCTAGCCTGGGATGGCAAAAATGTTAGTCTTGTTTCCCCTGGTGTTAGGGAGGAGTAGAAAAGAAGGGAAAAAACCATGTAAAGTTTATACTCAAAGCATGAAAAGGATCCCTGTTACAAAAGCTTGCATTCTTTTTTTTTTTAATTTTTTAATTGTAGTTGGACACAATACCTTAATTTTATTTATTTATTTTTATGTGGTGCTGAGGCTTGAACCCAGGGCCTCACACATGCTAGGCAAGTACTTTACCACCCAGCCACAATCCCAGCCCAAAAGCTTACATTCTTTACTTGCTTGGAACCATGACTATTTTGTGAACAAGCCCAGGCTAGTCTGATGGGTTGAAAGTCATGTGGAACAGACACAAGCTATTACATCTGATGCCTTCTAGTACCCTGCTGATCTACCAGGTGATCACAGTCATACGAATGACTCTGGCAAGACCAAAATAATTGCCAAGCTGAGATCTAGCTAAATTGCTGACTCGTAGTCTTGAAGTAGCCAAAGGAACTAGTTATGTGGATATGTGACAGAAAAGACCAGGATCAGGAGGTAAAAAAAAGCGTTGAGGTGAGAGCATGCCTGTCATTTCTGTGGAAAAGCAAGGTCAGTCTGGATGAAGGGAGGATTAGGGGATGAAATGAGGAAGAAGAATGTGGTAGATTGTAAAAATGTTTAGCCATTCTTCCCCTTTCTGCATGTTTGCCCTTGCAATATGATATCTGAGATCCTTCCATCAAGTACAATCTAGTTCTTCACTCCCCGTGTCTGAGTTGGCAATGTGACTTGCTTTGGCCAATAGGATACTAACAAATATGATGGAAGTACAAGCTGGAAAATAAAGCATTTGCACAGCCAAGTTTGCTTCCTTGCTGTTCCTGAAACCCCTAACTACCATGTAAGCCCAGACTGGTGTTGTGGATTATGAGATCTAGTCATTCTTGTCATCCTAGATGACACCTAGTCAATCCCTAGACAAGCAAGGCCATTCACTACAGCTAACTGAAGGTGCATGAATAATAGAAGATAATAGCAGAAAATAATAGCAGAAAAGCTGCCCAGATGAGCTCAGCCCAAACTGCCAAACAACAGAATTTTCATGTAGCTGTACAATAAAAACTAATGGATGCACATGCTTTGTAAATTATAAGGATAAAGAGCAAAACTGAAGAATTGAGGAGGAGGAGGAGGAGGACAGCCAGAGAAAGCCTAATCACTGAGAGAACATGTACTCCTCAAAAATCCATGAGAATTAACAAATAATTAAATTAATAATGATTTGTCTTAAATAACTAGATAATCATTTAAACTACAAAGGTCACTGCCCTTCTTACGTACCACCAACAATTAATTAGAAAAAGATAACAACTTATAATAGCAACAAAATAAAATATACAGAGCTAATCTTTAGGTAAAAAAAAAAAATGGGGACTTATATGAAGAAAACCTTTCGAGCAACATAAAGAGACTTGAGTCAATGGAGAGAAATGCAATTTTCCTAGATATCCAAATCAAATTCTGTGAAGATGTTAGGTATTCTTTATTTAGGTTTAGAGGTAAATTAAATGTCAATTTAAAATTATTCTAAGATCCACTCAGAAGAATGAACTCAAGACCAGATGACTTTTAAATAAGTGGAATTCTTGTTCCTAGAATTTGAAAATATGCTTTATGACTCTAGTTAGTAAAACAGTATGATCTACTGCCACAGCAGAAAAGTAGCATGAGTAACTGGTCAGGAACAACCAGCCTATATATACCAATGTAATTAATCAGTGATCCAGTACTGCAGTATCCTAATGGCTGCTGGGCCATCTGGTTGAACATTGGTAGAAAGAGAGTGAAAACTGATTCTCCCCTTGCACAAGGAACCAAATAAATTCCAGATAAAATTAAAGACATGGTTGCTGAAATGAAATAATAATAGATGATGATTAAATAATAAAAGTGGCTATTTTTTTTTTAAAAAAAGAGCAAAACCATAAAATTTCAGAGAGGGTATAAATGGTTAGCCCAATATCAAAGTGCCTGAGAAAATATCACTTGATAGGGCTTCCATACCCATTTGAGGATTAACAGAGGGTGCAGCCCTTGTACTCTTCTGTCTATACCACACCTGCCAGAATTAAAAGACGGACCTTACTCTTGGGAGACCTACAGAGAAAGTGGGTCCCTTATGTTTTGTTATGGTACACACTGTATAAAAACAAATTAACTATAGTCCAAGAATCCATAGGGAGATTACACTATGAAGCCCAACTGGAATTAAATTCAACACTACATAACAAAGAAATGCCCAAAACTAGATGGAGTCACTGCTGAATTTTACCAGACTTGGAAAGAAGAACTAACATTAGTGCTCAAATTATTCCAAAAAATAGAAAGGAAAAAAAAAAAGCCTTCTGTTTTTATTAGCACATCATAGTTATACACATAGTGGGGCTCATTCTGATGTAATCATATGTACATACACTATAATTTGCTCCATTTCAGTCCCCAGTGCTTCCTCTTTCCCTCCCCTTCTCCCCCTGTTCCCCTTCCTCTATTCTAATGGACTTCTTCCTCTTTGTGCTGGCTAAAATTTCTAGTACCATATTAAGAGTGGTGAGAATGTTTTGAAAAATGTATGCCAATAAAATGAAAAATCTAGAAGAAATGTTCACATATGAGCTAGAAAATTGAACCATCAGGATATGTTACTAAAATAAAAGGCATATGACTATAAAAGGAAGACGTCAGTTTATCCCTATCCCTGTATGCCAATGGTATGACTCTATATGTAGAAAATCCAAGAGACTCTACCAAATAATTTTAGAACTAGAACTGATTAAAAAACAATTCAGTAAAGTAGCAAGATAAAAAAAATCAACATACAAAAAAATCAGTAGCTTTTCTATACACCAATAATGAACTTGCTAAGAAAGAAATCCCATTCACAATAGACACACACACACACACACACACACACACAATAAATAAATAAATGCAATACCTAGGAATAAACCAAATTGAGAATTGTGAAAGACCTCTACAATGAAAATTTGAAAATACTGAAGAAAGAAATTGAAGAAGACATTAAACAGTGGAAAGACCTCTCATATTCATAGACTGGGAGAATCAATGTTGTTAAAATGACCATACTACTTAAACTGATTTACAAATTCAGTACAATCCTTATCAAAATACAGTATTCACAGAACTAGAGAAAACTCACATGGAAGTACATAATACCCCTAATAGTCAAAGCAGTCCTGAGTAAAAAGAGGAATGCTAGAAGACTTCACAATATCTCATTTCAGAACATATTATAGAACCATAGTAACAAAAACAGCATGGTATTTGCATAAAAACAGACACATAGACCAATGGAACCAAATTGTGGAACCAGAAATAAACCCATGCATCTACAGCTAAATGATTATTGACAAAGATGTCAAAAAACATACAGTAAAGACAGCCTTGTCAAAAAATGGTGCTGTGAAAATTAGATATCTACATGTAGAAGATTGAAACTAGATCCTCATCTCTCACCTGTACAAAAATGAACTCAAGGTTGGAGAGATCAAGATGGAAGAATAGAGGAGGTCCCTTTACTGGCTGCTTAGTGGTGTGAAACCAAGAAAGCAGGTAGGCAGCTTCTCAGCAAGGCGGGTGAATAAAATGGGGGCACTTTACTGGGAATTAATGTTGGAAATTCAAAGCAGATCAGGGACTGAGGCTGGAGATGATAGGGAAGAAATCCCCAGCACCAGCACCACTACTGCCACTGCCGCCACCAGCACCTGCTGGAGCAGCCCCTGCTCCCCCAGCAAAGTAGAGGGATAAGGGAATTAAAGGAAGCCACATTTTAGGAGGTGTACGGTGTGTCTGGGTATGGAGAAAGCAGAGACCAGAGACATTGCCCGACTAACCTGAAAGGCCTGCTTCACAATATCCTTGTGCTAGAAAGAAGCCACATCACCCCTGGAAGCCTGTAAACCAGGAAGGAGCCGTTTTGTAGCTGCGCCACAGGCCTGGACGCGGGGGAAGCAAACCTGACAACCCAAGCGGGGCACAAAATACAGAGCAGTCCCTTCACAGGCAAAGTGGAGGGATAGTGAATAAAGGACACCCACAATTTTAGGAGGCCTGTAGCAGAAAAGATCAGAGATCAAAGATACTGCCAGACTGACCCAGAAGCCAAGTCTTTCCCCCGCAGCCCGCAGAGAACAGAGGAGGAAGCCATCTTGCAAATACGCAGTGGGGCCTTTAGCTATGGGAGCTTAGTCCTGGCAAACCTGATCTGGGTCCAAAAATCAGGCTTGACAAACCCACCCCGAACGTCATAGAGTACGTCTAAGAGGCCATGAGAAATTCAAATCGGAGAGGGGCTTACACAGGGGAATACAGGCCGTGACAACCCACCTGATTCCCCACTGCCCCTTGAGTCAAGCAACTCCAAGGACGGGCTGGGAGAGACACGCCTAGCCTGGCCTGGAATTCAAAAGGACAGAGGCAGCAATGACTGAGTTTGGGGATTGAATCTGAGTCCAGGAAAGACAGGGTCCTCAGGTGGTAGAGGGCCGAAGGTTGGCTCCTCTGCCACAGGAGTGGAACTCAAGGGAGATTCCTGAGGTGCAGTTCCCAAGTATTGACCAGCAGCTGCTGGGCCCTGCAGGTGCACTGATTTTAAATCTTCGACCAATCGCCATTCAACAAAGAACCTGGAGGTGACCTAAGCATAAACCCAGCCTCCAGGAGCTCTGCCTACAGGATTTCCTCTCAACATGAAGAACCCCACCCAGAGGGTGGACCAGGTATCATGCTCCAGCCCACCCCACCTAGCACTGCTAAGAAGGGAAACCATGACTTTTTGTAACTCCAACGGAAACAATTCTTTAACTTTTCATTGAGAATTTTTCTCTTTTCTGTGTAATTGTGACCTGGCTGGTTTATAGACACTTATACAAAGACATATTTGTCTCTTTTTTTCTCATTTCTAGCATTTTTTTGAAGGCAATTTAAAAAAATATATTATTTTTGAGTTCTAGTTGGACACAATACCTTTATTTTATCTATTTATTTTTATGTGATGCTGAGGGTCGAACCCAGGGCCTCGCACATGTTAGGCAAGAGCTCTACCGCTGAGCCACAGCCCCAGCCCTGAAGGCAGTTATTTTTCATGGCTCAGTCTTTTGAAGGCTATGATATTTGATTAGTATATTTCGGTTATGTTTATGTATTTTTTTCTTCTCACTCACGTGTTTCCCTTGAATCTCTTTCTCTTTTTTCTTCTAACAGCCAATCTCTAATGTTCTTTCACGCTTGCTTTAATTTGTTTCTTCTATTTTCTCTCCTCCCTCATAATCCTCACATTCTACATCTCTTCTGTTTTCTCTCTGTCCAGTACCTGGAATTGCAAACCCTTTTGCAAACTTATTGTTTTTACTGTGGGCAATGAAAACACTATAGATATTCCTCAGAAAAACTAAAAACAGAACTATCACATGATCCAGCTGAACCACTGCTCCTGCCTATATACTTGAAGGAAATGAAGTCATCATACAAAAGTCACACCTGCATACCCATATGTATTTATTGTGATGCTATTCTCACAATAGCCAAGATATATATGAATTCAGCCCAGGGGCCTGTCAACAGATGAACTGATGATGCAAAACTAGTATGTAATATATATTATCTTACTATGTACATGTGCGTCTATGTGTGTGCATGAGTGCTTTTGTATCTTTTCACCAATTTATAATATTCATTAGATTCTGTAGTTGGTGTCAGAAGTGAGACTGCCCTAAAGAAGCCCATCATTACCACTCTCAGATTTGGGAAGAAACACTGGTAAAATGAAAGAAAAAATGGTGACCTGAGCTGAACTGTGAAGAAACTCAATATCCCAAGACACAAAACTGCTAGATTCTTGTGGAATTTTCCTTTGGAGAAGAGGCCTTGTAATAATAGAGTTCATTAGCTATTCCCCTAACTGGAATCAGTTGGACCCAAAAGACAAATAGGGCAAAAGATTCAGAGGAAGGAAAAAGTGAGTATACATTCAAGAAATTCCTTAATTGAAAGGGAAAAGAATGAAAGTTTGTTTTTAGAAAAAAAACTGTGAATACTCTTCTTTAACATATGCAATATAATTGTTTTTTACAAAAATAATCTGAAAGAGAGCTATGGCCTTGAAGTATTGTAACTTGTAAAAATGTATTATAAATTAATTTAGCTCTTTAAATTCAAACAAAAAGATTTCAGAACAAGTTTCCTATAGAACAAAGATAATTTCTACTTGGAAAAATAAAAATCTTGAGACAATTCAACTAAAGCATTAAACAACCAACTCTTTGCCTCAGACGTGATTTTTTTCTTTTAATAAAACAACCATAAAATAAAATAAGTTGGCAAGTTAAAAACAAACAAATAATATTTCCCAGACTTTCACTCTGTGGCTAGAAGTCTTAGGTAGGATTTTCCTCCCTAATCTTGCGTGTCATATTAAAATGTTATTTTGAAGCCTTGGTTTCTGTGGCTACTTTGCCAACCTCAAAGGTGGGTAGGTGGCAGTAGCATGATGCCAAGCTGTCTGCCTTGCTTTAAATAAACGTGCTTCTTAAGAGATCCAAGAGTTAAAAGTTAAAAGCTTTCAGATTTTGGGAAATTTCCCAAGAGGTATAGGAAATTGACATTTACACAAAGGTAACTGTGGAAAAGGTGCTCAGGTCCCAGCACAAAGTCTAGTACCTGACTTTTAGCAAAACCATATGCAGTACTTGATCTTAGTGACTGCCTTCCTAGCTCCTGTAATGTGACCTTGCAGCCCTTCACATTAGGAAGTGTGGAGTCTGGTTTTGATCTAGAAAACTCTAAAAAGTGGTGAGAAAATTTTTATTATAGATGTAGCAACTTATATAGTAAAATAATTGGAAAAACTGTTGTTTAATATAATTTAAATATTCCTAATGAACTTGTCAATTTCAATACAGAGATCTCAATGAAGAATTTCGAACATGTCACTTGGTTATTCTGAGCTGTGTAAGAAGGAACAGCTAGTTTGTAAGTAGAATTCTAGGGGCTATAAGAGAGCTAAAATTGAACAGTTTGAAAAATAAACTTTATTTTCTCCAGCTTCTCAATCCAAATGAGGGTATTACCCCCAAAACAAACAAAAATCTACCAAAAACAAACAAACAACAAAAAAACCCAGTCTATTTAAAATCTAAAGATGATACAAATCATAATTATAAAACACTTTAATAATACTTTTGAGAATCAAGGTGGTACTTAATAGCAAAAACACAAAAAGACTTCCAAGAATCTTAAGGCTATTGTCCCACAGCAGACTGATATGCCCAAAGTAAATGGGATTACACCTGAGAGAAAGCTTTTCTCAAAAAGCTTTGTGGATGGAGTTTTTGTCTAATGTTGATTCAGATTCATAGAAAGTTCAAATATTTGGGGGGATTGTATTGGAAAAAAAAGTGTCACCAATCTGGACTAACAGGAACTAAATAATTCAAAATACAAAGAGGCCTTTGGGTCCCCAACTTTCTATGAACAGCAAGCAGGCTGAGAAAGTTCTCAAGGGGTATACCTCCTTTGGAAGTCATCAAGGTAAAGAAAGAATATCTGAGATGTTCTAGGAAGGCAGAGCCAACATCCATGGAGAACAACAAACAGTGTGACCTCTTACAGTGATTAGAACCATATTGTAATCAAGGAACACATTCATCCCTTAGCATCCTTATTCTGAGATATTTGAATCATTTAAACCAGTGACTATTGTGTGCCTTGCATTCTTTTTGAATGTGAGGATTGATCATGGTTGTCTTGTCCTTTTCTCATCATTGTGTGTTCACTGTATCAAGGGAAGATTAACTTCTTGGGAGTGTGTACTTTGTGTGCAGGACAGATAAAGTTAATTGGGGGCAGAAGGGAAACTCTGGTGGATTAAGTACATTGATGGACATCATTAATGGACTCCAACATTCACACCTGTTGCAATGTAACCTTGCAGTTCTTCCCATTAAAGTGTGCAATTTATTTCCTCCCACCTTGAATCTGGAGTGCCATTGTGACTTGTTCTGACCCACTGAACATTGCAAAAGCAATGGTATGCCAGTTCCATCTACAGGCCTCAAGAGGCCTTGAATACTTCTATTTTTCTGGTCAGAGCTCTGCCATACTTTGAGAACAAGCCTAGATTAGCCTGATGAAGGAAGAAGGGACCATGTGGTTGGGACCCTGATTATCTCAGCAAACTCCAAAAGATGTCAGAATCCAGCCAAGATCAACAGAGCTTCCTACCTTACCCAAAGCTGACAACAGACACATAGTGAGTTTAGCCAAAATAAGAAATACCCGCCTATTTCATGGACTCATATGCAAAACTAAGGGTTATGGATTTAAACCACTGAAATATGAAGTGGGTTATTATAGTATAATAGGTAATGCAGGTTCTAGCAGTCAAGTAACCTACAAAAAAGTTTTGGCTTTGTATTTCTTTTCTGGGATGACCATTAAGTCACCACTAAACTCAAAATTTGGCTTGTGGAGATGGTATATCTTAACTCACAAAAGGGGTAAATCTTTGCACCAAAACTTTAAATGTTTGCTTTGTCCTTGTTTTTATAAGAAATCATGTAAAGAACACCACTACCTGGCTTGTCGAGGGTTGTGAGAGAAGAAGAAAACTGAGGTTAAGAGGTGAAGTCTTAATGTTTGTGTCCTCCTCAAATTTGTATGTATAAACCTAATCACCAATGTGATTGGGAGGGGAGGTTTTGGGGGATGTAATTAGGTCACGAAGGCAAAGCCCTCATGTATAGTATATGTACCTTTTTAAGGGAGGCCCCACAGAGCTTTCTAGCTCTTTCCACTATGTGAAGATGCAGTGAAAGGGTGTCATATATGAACCAGAAAGCAGACCCTCACCAGACATCCAATCTGCCTTGATCTTGAAGTTCACAACCTCCAGATCTATGAGAAAAATCTTCTGTTGTTTATAGGAAAACATGTTGTTATGGCAGACTGAATGAATTTAGACAGTTAAGTAAATGTAACCTGAACACAAAATTCCTACTGAAGTGTGCAATGTTAATTTTCTGATGTTTTATAAGTTGGTACTTATGATAAACAATATTATGAATTATACAGGTGAACAGAAAGAATCTAATTGCAAGAATGTACTTGGAGCTTCTAGATAAAAAAATTAATGTCTGAAAATTTTGGACATTAATGTGGCTGGGTTTTCTGATTTTTAATTGCTACTTGCAAAGATGAAACAGTATGGCACTGAGATAAAAATATTTGCAATTATCTGAAGACCTTTGAAGAGTTCAAGTTTTACATTAAAGCTAAATTTGTGCAATTAAAACAACAGTATTGTGTACTGGTCAGCTTTCCATCACTGTGACAATATACCTGAGAAATTCAACTTAGAGAATAAAGATTTATTTTGGTTCACGGTTTCAGTCCATGGTCACTGGCCCCATTGCTCTGGGCTTGTGTAGGGCAGATCATCATGGCAGAAGGGTATGGTGGAGCAAAGCTGCTCACCTCATGGCAGCAGAGAAGTACGGGGCAGGGAGGAGGGAAAGAGGCTGAGGACAAGATATAGTCCCTTAGTTGGGAACTTAGGGGTCAGATATTTCATGGGCACTTGCATATTACCTCATTTTCCATGTTGCTGATGAGGACAGGACCTTGTTGAGTTTGGTTCAAAATGGAGGCACATATATTGTGTGGGTTCTTCCTTAGGCCCTCAGAGAAAAAGGTGATGGTGCAGGGGTGTGTTTAGGAGTCAGGACACCATCCTGTGAGGGCATTTGCAGCTACATCCCCAGGGATCCTAGGTACTAAATAAAACTTTGTTGAGATATGAAAAACATAGACTTTATACCGCCATTTTGAGAAAAAAAAAAAAAAGAGAAGTGTATACAAGTAGAAGATGCAGTGATAACAGTGGTAACCAGGAAAATAGTGTCTCAATCTCTGATAGTGTGGCTAGGAAATTAAGAAAATGGTTAGGCGAAAGTCCTAAAACAGAAAAGGCATAGTGTAAAAAAACAAAATTATTTTAAAATCTATGAAAAGGTGGCAGTTCATCAAGAATTTAGTTTTGAGCCAGGTTTGGTGACACACACCTGTAACCCCTGTGACTCAGGAAGCTCATAAACTGGAGGCCAGCCTCTGTAATTTAGCAAGACCTTGTTTCAAAATAAAACATTAAATTAAAAGGGCAAGAGGAATAGCTCAGTGGTAAGACTGCCCGTGAGTTGAATCCCCAGTACCACAAATTACAAAGATAATTCAGTTTTGGTGGTCCACCAGAATTCCACTACCAGAACAGTATTGCTGTACCTGCTGCTAGGAATTTTGGGGACACAGTCACCTGGAGAAGATAGTAGAGGAAAAAGTAAAAAGTATATTTAAGATTTTGTTTTATTGGGTGGGAGTGCTGTAGGTGATTATTTCATTATATTGGTAAAAAAAAATATAAGTTTTTTCAGTGCCTGGAGTTCTTGGGCCCCATTCCTAGTTCCATTCCAGAAACTGACTGAAATGAAATAAAAAGGCTCTGTTGGGACCCCAGGCCTGGAGCAGGTGATAAAAAACTTCCAGAGGAGCTCAAGGTCATGAAATAACTGCTGATATGACCCACCAGGAGTGAGACTGAATCTCCTCTGCTAGGGAGGACTCAGCATACTCAAACGGAGGAAAGGGTTAAATGGAGGTAATGGCTGCCAGCACTATTACTAACTAAAAGTGTAAGGCAGTCTTTGTGCGACGAGGAGTTAATATAAATCCCAACTTCAAGTAATTTTAGGATATGTCAGAATGCATCTTTTTTAAAAAACAAATGCTACAAGGTATGAGGGTCAAAAATGAATTTTGTCCTCATAGGGTTACGACAAAAATGTTCCCTGAAAATGCAGGTGTTCTCTGATGGAAAAATATTAGGACACCATAACAAACCTGAGACAAGAATGCAGAACTCTGGGAAAACAGAAAAAGTGTAGAAAACAAAATGAATGCAAGTAAAGGAGGAACAAATGCTGACGTATGAGCTAGTGAGGAAATGAAGCTGACTGAAGCAGGGAATTAGTATGTAAGTAGAGAACAGAGATGGGGACACAGGGAAGATGGTGGGGAACTTGGATGTCAGGTATAGAAGTTCAGGTTCAACTAGGAAATTGGAAGTGTTCTTTTTTGAGTGATCTGTGGAAAATTATATTTAAGGAAATTAATCTGGTAGCAATAATAGGAAAGCCAGGAAAAGTGAAGGATTGAGAGAGTGGTGGAAGGATCTTAAATTTATGTGGTGAAAGCATGAGCAAGGGGACTGAGAAAGGAATCAATACTAGACACATTTAAAAGCATATTTTTTTCTCTATTTTTTATTACAAAGATATTCCATGTTCACCGTAAAAGTTTCAACAGTACAAAAGTATACTTTATGTGTGTGTGTGTATATATATATTTATATGCATATATATATATATATATATATATATGTGTGTGTGTGTGTGTGTGTGTGTGTGTGTAATCATTAGAATAAAAGTGATATTTCAAACTTCTAAATAATTATAGGAAAGAGGAGTACAATGCTTTGACAAATCCAGCAAAAAGATAAAAAAATAATAAAACTCAGGCTGGGGTTGGAGCTCAGTGGTAGAGTGCTCACCTAGCATGCATGAGGCACTGGGTTCAATCCTCAGCACCACATAAAATTTTAAAAAAGATATCATGTCCACCTAAAACTAAAAAATAAATATTAAAAAATAATAAAATTCCAGCAAAAATAAATAAAAAGTACCAAATTGTAATAAATATGAAAACTTTAATTGTGAATTTAAAGAGAGGCATTCTTGGAGTAAAACAAACAAACAAACAAAAACCCTTATGTGCTATTTTGAAAAGATGCACCTAAAACAAAGCAACAGAGAAAAGTTGAGAATATTGAAAAGGATAAAGAAATACCAGGCAAATGCTAACAGAAACAAAGCAGAGGTAGCAAAGAAAAGTCAAGGCATTCTATGGGTCAAAGAAGATATCTTTATATTGTGAGCTAAGATGATCCAATAAGACAACCATGAAACCTAATGCACTGAAGGATTTCAAATATGTAAACCAAAATGGTTAGAAACAGGAGTCTGTGACAAAACAATGAAGTAGGAGAGTTTACATACTTTTATCAGAAAATTTAGACCAAGCAGACAAAATAGAAAATTTGAATAACAACAAACCAACTTGGTTTAATATGTAGAAACATGACATAATATTACCCCAACAAAAAGAAATGCATATTTGCTTTAATTGCACACGGAACATTTATTACATACTGGAGATGAAGAAAATATTCCAAAATGTATAACTCATGCACAAAACATTCACCATATATGAGACAGTATAAGTAGCAATCAGTGGAGAGGGAGAGAAATACATCAACTAAAGCCTAACCATGCTGAAGTACATAGTCTTCTCAATAACACTTGGATTAAAAAGGAAAACAAAGCTTTAACTACAACTCAGGTGACTAAACAAAGACTATGAAAACACTGCACGTGAACACTATGGGACACAATATATTTAGGGGCAATTTATAATCTAACTACATTAATTAAAAAATAGGAAAGATCAAAAAATAAACCAAGCATTCACTGAAAGAATCTAGAAAGAGATCAAATAGAAATCAAGAATGCAAAAAGAAGGCATTAACAAAAGCAGAAACTGATATTTTAAAAGTGCTTGCTCTTAAAAAAGAAACCAGATAACTGACAATATACAAACCTGTGGAATGTCCTATCAAAGAAATGAATTAAAATGGTATATTGTTGGGCTGGGGTTGTGGCTCAGTGGTAGAGTGCTCGCCTAGCACATGCGAGGCCCTGGGTTTGATCCTCAGCACCACATAAAAATAAATAAATAAAATAAAGGTATTGTGTCCAACTACAACTAAAAAATAAATATTTTAAAAAATGGTATACTGTCATATATATGCAAATTAATACACGATAGACAATATTGTGTGCACTTCCAATAATACATTTGGAAATCTACATGAAAAGGGCAGGTCTTCACCAGATTGACTCCAGAAGAGGTAGAAAAACTAATAAGCACAGAAGAAATGGAAAGATTTAAATTTCTAGCCCCCAAACAAGTACCAGGACAAAATGGTTTTATTGGTATTACCAATTATTTAAGGAGTAGTTTGTGTCTAAGTTACACTGTAGAAAATGAAAAGAAAAAGTCAATTCATAAGAGGAACATAATTCTGATATAGCAAATCAGGAAAAGAGCATCACGCAATGAAAGCAATAAATGAGAATTTCCCAAATGTGTCTTGGCATGTTGGTGTCCTGTGGATAGGTTGTGTGTATACTGTAATTTTGATCCCCTAAGGCTTTGGTACAGCCAAGCAATGCCTGAGAAGCCAGTTGCCTCTGGCCTGAGTATCTTGTCTATCTACCTCAGCATACCATAATGTGAAAAGTGTAAGGAGGCACTTGTTAACATGGAGTTTCCTGTCCTAAAGGAAATAATGACATCAAAACACCATGACCAAGTCAGATTTATTCCAGGAATACAAGAATAGATCAACATTTGGTAATTAACTACATTAAGAAAGACAACAACCATGTTACCCTCTTGTTATCTTCTAGACAGATGCCAGAAAAGGAATTTTGGTAAGACTCTATCCCCCATTCCCAATAAAATTATAAGTCAATCAAGAATAAAAAGGCATTTCCATAACTTGAAAAAGGGCACACATCAGAAATGAAGGCAATCATTTTAGAGTGAAACAATAGGCATTTATTTCTATTAAAGTGAAAAACAAGAGAACGTTGCCCATTTTTTATGGATCAAATATGCATTGTCCTGAAAGTATATATTTACCCATGTGCTAAAAGAAAAACAATTAAATGCAAACAGTATGGAAAAAGCAAATACTTCATTATTTATAGCTGGCAATATGTGTATTCAGGAATTCAAAATAATCAACTGCAAGAAAGAACCTCACTAGAGCTAGGAAAAGTTTAATATGATACCTGGATACATGGCACGATGGTGCACACCTGTAATCTCAGCTATTCAGGAGACCAAGGCATGAGGATTTCAAGTTTGAGACCAGCCTCGGCAACTTAATGAGATCCTGTCTCAGACCAAAATAAGGGCTCAGTCTCTGGCTCAGTGGTAGAGTGGTTGCCTAGCATACACAAGGCCAGCACCACAAGAAATAAATAAAATGAAATAAAATAAAATAAAAATAAACCCCCCAAAGGGCTAGGGCTATAGCTTGCTAATAGAGTACCCCTGTATTCACTCCCCACTATCCCCCAAAAGTCAATGGCTTTTCTATATACTATTCATAATAAATTTTGAAAATGCAGTTACAGCACTATCAACAATAACCAAGATATGAAATTAACCAGGGTGTCCATCAATGGGTGAATCAATAAGCAAAATATGGTGTGCGCGCATGTGCGTGCGCTCACACACATACCACACACACACAATGGAGTATTATTTGGTCATAAAAAGAATGAAATCCTGTTATGCAACAACATGGATGGAATGGAAGGATAGTTTTCTAGTGAAATAAGTCAGATACACAAGGACAAGTACCATGTGATTCACTCATATGCAGAATACTGAAAAAGTTGACCTTATAGAAACAGAGTAGAGAGTAGGCTGGGAACAGTAAGGAGAGAGGGAGGGATGGGGAGAGGTTGGTCACTGGGTACAAAAATACAATTAGACAGGAAGAATTAGTTCATGTGTTCTATAGCACAAGAGGGTAAATACAGTATACAACAATTTATTATATATTTCAAAATAACTAGAAGAATTCAAAAGCTCCCAAAATGAATGATAAATATTGGAGGAGAAATGCTAATTGCCCTGATTTGATCATTACACATTGTATCCATGTATCAAATTATCATACCATACCCCCCAAATATATAGTAATATTAGCTGCCAATTAAAAAGTAATAAATATATAATAAAAACAGTACCATTCACATTAGCACAGTAACAACTATAAAATAAAAAAGGCCTAACAATTGTTTAATGCCACCATGTTTCCAAATGTAATACTTATTACTCAAAAGGTCTCAGGCATTTCCAAGAGATTGTTTTAATGGAAGTTAATTCTAAAATTCATCTAGAAAAAGAAAGTGCACAAAAATAGTTGAGAATATTCTGAAAAAATGAATAATGAAGGCAGAACAGTCTTACCCTATTTTGAAATGTGCTACAGTAATTAAAGTGGTGAGGTACTAAGATAAAAATGATCAACTGAAAAGGAACATACCCATCTAGTATGTGACAGAAAGGAAATTCCAAATCAGTATAATTCAGTATAATTCCAAATTACAAATAATTAAGTTATATAAATAAATTGGGAACCTGGCTATCTTTTCTGAAAAAACAAAACTTAGATTTCTACTTTTCACATTACAAAGCTACACAAAATAAAAAGCAATTCCAGAGAGATTTAATCACTAAGCAATAAGAATATATTAAATCTTAGAAGAAAATATAGAATATTTTTATAATCTTGGGATACAGAAGTCTGTCTAAGTATGAAACAAAATCAAGAAACTATAAAAGATTAAAATGTTTGACTATTTACATAATTAAATCCTTTCTTTTCTTGTTTTAGTATAGGAGATTGAACTCAGGAATGCTTAACCACTGAACAACATCCCCAGCCCGTTTTTTTTTTTTTTTCTTTTTTTTTAAAGATAGAGAGGAGAGAGAGATTTAATATTTATTTTTCAGTTTTCGGTGGACACAACATCTTTATTTTATTTTTATGTGGTGCGAGGATAAACGCATGCCAGGTGAACGCGTTACCGCTTGAGCCACGTCCACAGCCCTCCCCAGCCCTTTTTATTTTGAGTCTTGCTGAGTTGCTTTGGGTCTTGCTAAATTGCTGAGGCTGACCTCAAATTTGCAATCCTCCTGCTTCAGTCTCCCAAATTGCTGGAATTATAGGCGTGTACCCCCACACCTGGCCATTAAATCTTCTTTATGGCAAACAGAACCATATATCAATTTAAAAGATAGATGATAGACATTTGCAATGTACATAGGACAAAAGGACACTAGCTCTAATATCCAGAGATCTGTTACAAATTGATAAGAAAAAAAGACAAATAACAAGAAAAGAATAGGCACAGGATAAGCACAAGCAGTTCCCAAGAGAGGAAATACAAATAGTTAACAAAAACACAATAAGATGCTTAACTTTACTAGCTACTGGGGAAAATCGTTTAAAGGAATAAGATTGGATTTTCTATCCAAAATATTGACAAAAATTTCAAAGAATGATAATGTCCAGCATGCCAGGAAGGAAATTAGCTCAAACACTTTGATGTAAAAGTATATTTCTAAGATCCTAGCTTATAAAAATACTTGTAAATGTGCAAAATGTAGATATAAAAGGATACTTTTATAGTATTATCTATAAAAGTAACGAACTTTACAACTTAAAGATCTATTGTGTAGAAATAATTGAATAAATTATGTAGTACATGCTACTGTGGAATACCCTAGAGCTATTTTTTAAAATTTTATTTATTTATTCATTTTACTTGTTGATGCACCTTTATTTTTTTGATTTGTATGTGGTGCTGAAAATTGAACCAAGTGCCTCACATATTTGAGGCAAGCACTCTAGCACTGAGCCACAACCCCAGCCCTGCCTAGAGCTATTTTTAAAACGACTCTCTATGAAAAAAGCAAGTTGTAGAACAATACATGTAGGATGATTTAATTTTGTAAAACACACAAGAACACATGCACATTAAAGGAAAAATTACCAGGAAAATGCAAAACAAATAATTATGGTTACCCCTGGGCAATGGGATTAAGAGATGGATATTTTCAACTTTTACTTTATGTACTACTGCCTTTTTTATTGTTTACATGAGCATGTATTTGTAACAAAAAAAAAAGTAGCAAACATAAGCTCACCCTATAATATTTGGACTTTACATATAAATATTTATATAGAAATATACATGCTAAATCTCTTTCAAAGTATGTGTGTGTGTGTGTGTGTGTGTGTGTGTGTGTAAGCAGAAAAAAATTTGAAATCTCATTACACAGAGGTAATTACTATTAACATGTCAACACTTTTCAGTATCTGTTATGCATTTTAAATATATCTTAGACATCACTCTATGTAATTCTGGGCTTATTTACAATATTGTGTTTCTTATATCATTAAAAACATTAACATGGGGCTGGGTTTGTGGTTCAGTGCTAGAGTGCTTGCCTCAAATATGTGGCTCAGTGGTACAACGCTCACCTAGTGTGTGCAAGGTGGTGGGTTCGATCCTCAGCACCACATAAAAAAATAAATAAATAAAATAAAGGTATTGTGTCCAACTATAACTAAAAAATATATATTTAAAAATATATATCTGTGTCAAAGTCAAAGGATAAAACATTTTTTAAAAAACATTAACATGAAGTTTAAACTGAATTTAATTTTAAAAATAATACATGTTTTAAAATATAAATTTTAGTGAATAAAGAACGAAAAGAATGAAAATCACATGTATTTCCACCTCTCAAAAAATAATGATGGGGGGGCCTGGGGTTGTGGCTCAGCGGTAGAGCGCTTGTCTAGCATATGCTAGGCCCTGGGTTCGATCCTCATCACCACATAAAAATAAATAAAATAAAGGTATTGTATTCAATTACTTCTAAAAAATAAATATTTTTAAAAATTTTTTTTAAAAATAATGAGTCCATAGAGCAGAATTAAATGAATAATTCTTAGATTATGCATATTATCTCATTGATCCATGCATGACTCTTTTGTTTTTATCCATTCACTTGTTCTTTTAACTGATAGTAATAATTCAAGTATTAAATAATAAATGATGATTTCAATTAAATACTGACATCCAGTTATCCACCCAAGACTGGAGCAATAGAATACTGATAAGTTTAAATTCATTTATATAATGTTCCCCTATTCTGACTCTCCTCAATACTGATGATCATCATCCACATTTATTTGCCTAATATTCTTTTGCCTTTTAATAAATTATTGGTATGCCATATATATGTAGCACTAAAAAATACAGTATTTAGCTGTTTCTTTTTAGTTGTCAATGGATCTTTATTTACATGTGGTGCTGAGAATTGAACTCTGTGCCTCACACATGCTAGGCAAGAGCTCTACCACTGAGCCACAACACCAGCCCCTGTACTTATTTTTGAATATAAAAAAGATATCCCAGTGACTTGGGAGGCTGAGGCAGGAGGATAGCTAGTTCAAACCAGCCTCAGCAACTTGGTGAGGCCCTAACCAGCTTAGCAAGGTCCTGACTAAAAAAAAAATAATAAATAAATAAAAGGGGTGGGGGGCTGGGGCTCAGTGTCTAAGCACCCCTGAGTTCAACCTCTGGAACAAAAAAAAAATATCTTATTATATGCAATCTTTTGGGGACTTGGTATCTTAATTTTCTAAAAGTAAAATCTACCTCTATTTTTAAAAAATTTATTTTTTAAATTTTAGGTGGATACTATATCTGTATTTTATTTTTATGTGGTGCTAAGGATCGAACCCAGTGCCTCATGCATGGTAGGCGAGCACTCTACCAGTGAGCCACAACCCCAGCCCATACCCATATTTTTATGTGTAGCTCTAGTGCATTCATATAACTCCTATATAGTACCACATTGTGTAAATATTATCATAATTTATCCTTTTTTCTTTTGGGACTTTTTAAACTAACATTTTAGGGTATTCTTTTAAATATATTTTGTTTCCCTTGTACAAAATATGAATACCATATACATTTTCATGTGACCTAGTTCTCACACTAATGATACCTTACAAACGTATTCCCATTTTAGTAAATATTCTTGTATGATATAGCTTCAAATGGCTGGAGAGTATTCCATCATAGAGTTATAATTTTTTAATAACCGCCAGTTGTTGAACATCTGAATTGCTTGTCATTTTTTCCTGTGATAAGCATTAAGTTGTAGGCCTTTGGCAAAGTACCTCTCCTTTTAGTAATTTATACTAAGTAATATCTTAACAAATTTGCACATAATATGTACTGAGCACAACTTTCACAACATATATGCTCATCACAGCAAATTTTTGCAAGACTAAAATATTGAAAGGAACTTAATGTCCACTAATAGGAGATGGACTAAGTAAATTATGTGTTAAAATTAGAACACAAATGCAGTTGCTGACATGGAAAGTTACAGTTTATTGTGAAGTGAAAGAAATAGGTTAAATGGTAGAATGACTACATTTTGTAAAAGAAAATAAAGATACCCTTGAAAGAGTCTAGAAGAATATTCACCAAAATCTTCACAGTGATTATCTCTGGGTATTGAGATTATTTGAGAATTCATTTTTTTTCACTTTGCTTACTTACATTTTGAAGTGTTTTCAAAAGTAAACTTGATTAAATATACAAGCAAAAGGATAAATTAATAATGAATTTTGGTGTACAACTGTTTAAACATTTTTCCTGAATAGAAAATACCCTGTCATTGTAAGGACTTTGGGGGAAAAAACAAGAATATAAAAAAGAAAACAGAATCATACATAATCCTGCTCACCCAGTGATAATTAGTTCACAATCACCACTGTATTTATTTCTAGTCTTTTCTCTCTTGTTATATATTTTAAGTAGTTGCAGCCACACTTTATATCATCTTGTATGTTGGTTTTTCACTCAACATTATATACTGAACATGCCATAAATATTTTAATGGAAGAATATTACATTATACGTAAACAGCACACTTAACTTAATCATTTCCTTAAAGCTAGACTCTTAGGTGTTTGTTTTTTTGCTCCACTAAATAAATATGCAAAGAACAGCTTTGAGCATGAATTATCCACATTTTAAATGTCCTTTGATAGATTCCTTGACGTGAAAGTATTAAGTTAAAGAATACAGCTTTATATTCCTCAATTAAGGCAGAATGTAATAGTAAAGAAAAAAAAAAAGAGGTACAACCAACACCCAAATCCCATGGCCACTGTCATTACTCTGCTTAGGTAAAAACTGATATAAAAACATCTTATCTAAGTTGCAGGTTATTGTGATAACCAAATGAGAAACTAGATCCTTCTGAGTCACCATGAACGTTCCTTCCTGAGGAATGCTTTCCTTGACTTTCCAAACTCTCACAGCAGCCTATGTTACTTTTCCTTCATGGCTTTATCACAAGTGATAAATAACTGTTCAATTATCTGTACACTGTCTGTACTCCCCCAGCCGATTTTAGGTTCCATCAGATAAGCCTGGCACACAGTTGGCGCTCAATAAATATTTGTTGAATGAATGGATGGATGAACAATGAAGTGATAGCACTTCGTAAACTGTAATTCAGATGATATGCTGCTATTTAATTATTATTGTTGTTGTTCCTGTTTATTACCATGTAGAGGATTCTAAATCTTTATGGTGATTACTTGCCTAACTGTCACTTCATTGTGTGGCTTTCGTGTCATTCATAGCAGCCAGAGGCATGGGTAGCAACATTTCTGCAAGTGTCTGGTGAGAGCTGAGACTTGGAGAACCAAGTAGTTAGTTCTCTAGGTCAGCTTGCTGGGATTTAAGGAGCTGTAGTTACCATTAGTTGGATACAAGGCAGTGATCAGGAACCCAGGAGGTCAGTGATATTTGAAGAAGCAGGTAGATCCTGGAGGTCAGAAACAAACTAATGGTAAGTGGTCTAGAGAGTAAAGTTCAAACTGAGGAATGGTCAGTGATAAAAGCTGAAAGTAGTTGGGAAACTTAAAGTTGAAGCACTTGTACCCAAACATGAAGTCAGGAATATGATTCTAAATCAAAGGGTACTTGAGCTCAGTTGACCCCTTATATTCTTTCTGTCAAAACTAAAAATGGTATCGGGAAATGTTTCCACCTATTTCCAGTATATATGAGCAAGGGAATGGGAGTAGCTGGTTGAGGAATGAAAGTCATGAATACAAAAAGGTTCTGATGGTGGTGACAGGATAAACAAGACTTTGTATATAAACTTTTATAATATTTGACACATAATATGGGAGCCATCAACTTTCAGATCCTATAATGCTCACCTTGATTTTCAAAAGAAGATATTATGGCAATGTGCTTAGGATCATGGACTCTTGGAAACAGGCTAGCTGGGTTCAAATCCCAGTTTTATTATTTACTAATTGACATGTCCAAAGACAAGTTACTTTACCTCTGTGTGCCAATTTCCTCATCTGTAAAACGGGGATGATGGTAATACCTACCTCAATGGGTTGTAGTGAAGATTAAATGAATTAATGCATGTAAGGACCTAAGAACAGTGCCTGGACACAGCAAATGCTATATAATATTATTATTATCATCATCATCATGTTACATAAGACCAATAAAAATTAATGTTATTAAAAATTGGACAAATACACTAGATGTTAACTTCACATGAAATAAGTCTCTAAACATGAATTTTTCTTATTTTAATAAAAATTTCACTTGATCCTTAGCATGTTGACTATAAAAACTACAAGCAATGAGAAAGCAGTAAATTCACCATGACAATCCTATCTGCTTATTCTGTAAATTTCTTTTTCTCCTGAATACTATCTTAAAAAGTAGAGAGAATAAATACACATTTCCTAATAACAAAAAAGACAATTAAATCAGTACAGTTGGTCTATAAAATCTGGCCTATAAGAAGGAATTCCCTATTAAATTTTTAGAAGCTAATTTTATGAGAGCAGAAATACCTGAGTTGGGAAATCTGTGGTAAGATCTGAACATGGGAAGGCTTGGACAGGGAAGACTAAATTTGAAAAAGACTCAACATGGGGGAAGGCTGGAAGACTTGGACTTTAAGCATGTTAGAATACCTGGATATTGCAGACAGTGGAAGACCTGGATGTGAGAAGACCGGCACTGGAGACATTGGAAGACGCAGATATTCAGCCCGCTGATGGAAGACTGGGTAGCTGTAGGAAGACCTGAGGATGTTGGAAGACATGAAGATGCTGGAAGATGAGGAGATGCTGGAAGCCCTGGAGATGCTGGAAGACCTGGAGGTGAAGGAAGACATGGATTTGTTGGAAGACATAGATTCATGGAAGACATGGCTTTGTTGGAAGATGTGGATTTCCTGGAAGACGTAGCTTTGTTGGAAGACGTAGCTTTGTTGGAAGACATAGGTTGGCTGGAAGACGTGGATTGGCTGGAAGACGTGGATTGGCTGGAAGACGTAGGTTGGCTGGAAGACGTGGATTGGCTGGAAGACGTGGATTGGCTGGAAGACGTGGATTGGTTGGAAGACGTGGATTTCCTGGAAGACGTGGATTTCCAGGAAGACAGGGATTTCCTGGAAGACATGGATTTCCTGGAAGACTTGGATTAGCTGGAAGACGTGGATTTCCTGGAAGACGTGGATTAGCTGGAAGACATGGATTTCCTGGAAGACGCATATTTCCTGGAAGACGCAGATTTCCTGGAAGACGCAGATTTCCTGGAAGACAGAGATTTCCTGGAAGACATGGATTTCCTGGAAGATATGGATTAGCTGGAAGACATGGATTTTCCGGAAGCTATGGATTTTATGGAAGACAAGGATTTTCTGGAAGATGTGGATAGGCTGGAAGACCTGGAGGTCAATTGGAAGACATGGATCCTCTGGAAGACATGCTTTTTTTGGAAGACGTGGATTTTCAGGAAGACCTTAATTGTCTGGAAGACCTGGATTTTTTGGAAGACAGATTTGCTGGAAGACTCTGAGGTTACCGGAAGACATGGATTTTCTGGAAGACATGGATCTTCAGGAAGACATGGATCTTCAGGAAGACATATATTGGCTGGAAGACCTTGACATTATTGGAAGACATGAATTGTCCGGAAGACATAGCTTTACTGGAAGACCTGGATTTAGTGGAAGAAACTGATTTGTCTGGAAGACATGGGTTGACTGGAAGACTTGATTTGGTGGAAGACATAGATTGACTGGAAGATCTGGATTGATTGGAAGACCTAGATTTACTGGAAGACATAGATTTTTCTGGAAGACATGGACTGACTGGAAGACCTGGATTTCTTTCTGGAAGACGTTGATCAATTGGAAGACCGGATTTATTCTGGAAGACCTGGATTGATGGGAAGACTTGGATTTGAAGGAAGACATAGATTTTTCTGGAAGACACAGATCAGCTGGAAGACCTTGAAACTATTGGAAGACATGGACTGGCTGGAAGACCTTGAAATTATTGGAAGACATGGATTTTCCGGAAGACGTGGATTTTCCTGGAAGATCTGGATTTTGTGGAAGACCTACCATCACTGGAAGACTGGATTTACTGGAAGGCTTGGAGACTGCTGGAAGACGTGGGT
The DNA here is from genome assembly GCF_001458135.2 of Marmota marmota marmota. Classification (NCBI taxonomy): domain Eukaryota; kingdom Metazoa; phylum Chordata; class Mammalia; order Rodentia; family Sciuridae; genus Marmota; species Marmota marmota. The sequence continues at coordinate 9,867,118 of NW_026000272.1, forward strand.
TATCTGGAAGACATGTATTTTCTGGAAGACATGGATTGTCTGGAAGACCTTGAGGTTATTGGAAGACTTGGAGTTGCTGGAAGACCTGGAGTTGTTGGAAGACCTTGACACTGGCGCCATTGGAAACCCTGGACATTGGAAACATTGGAAGCACAGGATGTTGGAGACATTGGAAGCCTTGGATTTTGGAGACATTGGTTACTCTGGACACTGGAGACTTTGGTGGCCCTGAACATTGGGATATTGGATATTGAAAGGCACAGACACTAGAAGCCCTTGATATTACAGACACTACAACTCCTTTACCTGGGAACACCTAAACACCAGCAGGTATAGATAATAGAGGAGACTGGCATTTAGAAATCATAAAATAAGAAGCCCTGGATATAGGGAAACATTGGAAAATCTGGATATTGACATATTTCTGATAAAAGATATAAAATTTGGAAGAATTAAGTTTTAATGATGTCAGAATTTGAGAATGCTGGCAAACCTGGATATTAGGAGATCTAAATGTTAAGGGGCAGTCCTGGGTATTAGGAGATCTAGATATTAAGAGATCTAAATGTTAAGAGACATAGCCATTCAGACATCAGGGATACTAGGACACCTGAATATTGAAAGACCAGATCTTTAGATATCAAAAGACTTGCCACTGGAAGAACAAACAATAAAAAGAAACCGTAAAACCAGAATTTAAGAAAAAAAAAATATATATATGAACTGAATGATATAAATGCCTGAAGATATTAGAAAAGTTAGACTTGGACACTATGAAATACATAAACTCTAGAAGACCTGTATTTAGGAAATACTGAAGGATTGGTTCCATAGAAGTCTTGGAAGTTACAACTCTGGACACTGAAAGAGACAGACAATACATGGACCTTAAAGACTGGTGACAATATTGGAAGACCTAGACTTTTAATGACTCTTATTGATATTAGAAAATGTGGGCACCAGAGATGCTGCAGGTCAGAGACTGGAAGATATGGACATTAAAATATGGGGAAGATCTGGCAACTAGAGATGTTGTGAAGCTGTGGAGATTGGAAGACTTGAATTAGAGACAACAAAGACTGGAAAGGCCTAACCTTAGAGATATTTGAAGGCCATGTTTAGAGATATTGTCCATATTGACAAACTTGTACATTAGGGCTAAGACATTACATTAAAAAGTAGGCGAATCATGAGACTATAACTTATGACCACAGCATTTCTTCTATTCAAAAGCAAAATACAGGGGAAAGACATTTTAAGAAGATGACAAAGAGGAAGTAGGGAAATTCAAGTAAAAATAAGTAGTTTGCATGGGTTGGAACCTATCTTCATAGTCTCAATGAACTGGTCTTCTGGGCTCTGTGGGTAGACAAAAATAGGAATGGGGAATTACCAAAGAATAAGCATATCTAAGCAAGGGGAACTACTTGGCTCTATATCAAGGTTCAGCAAATAGTTTCTATAAAGGATTAGACAGTAAATATTTAAGACTTTGCAGGCTCATGACCTCTTTTTCAACTATTTAACTCTGCTACTATAGTGCATCCATAGATAGTGAGTAACAGTGAGGATGGTTATGCTACAATAAAACTTTGTTAAAAAAAATATCAACTGTGTTGGATTTGGTCCGATGGTCTGTTTTCCAATCCCTTGAGATGCCAAATCTAGAGTATGGTGCATGCCAGGCTAGCATTCATATTCAAGAGAAAAACATGGAGCATTCTGAAGCCCAGTATAAATGAAAATACCATGTGATATGATGACACTCTGGAGAGTAGGCTGGCAAGAACCCAAGAAGTGAGTGTAGATCTCTAGGTAACTGTTTCAGCTACATGGACAGAAGCCTTGAATTCAGAGCCGAAATTAAATGGGTTTCATTCAGATCCCCAAGCAAGGGGGCCGAGGGTCCCTGAAGATGTCCTAATTTAGTAACCTGGAGGCTTGAGAAGAAACCACATATATAGGCATATATGGAGGGGAACATGAAAGAGATTATAGATTGATGGGCTCATCTCAGGCACCCTGGCTTCAGGTAATACATGTCATTTCTGCTTTTATCTACCAGAGCTCAGGTGCCAAGCTTATGGAATCAGAGTTAAGCTATAGACTGAAGGTCCTTAGTCCTTATATAAGGCTGAGAAAGATAGGGACTATCACATATATGACACGAAAGAGAACACAGGCAGTCAAAAGTGGTAAGGTACTCTGGGACTAGGCCATGAGTTAAAGATTAAACAGTAGAATATACAGACAATGGGCAGTCACTGAAAGTTTTTGAACAAGTAAGTATCTACAGAACTATACACAAGGAAAGTTAGTTGAGCAGCAAGGTACCAATAGTAAAGACTAATAAGTATATATACAAGGACAGCTTACAACACTTAAAGGGTTGGGATGTGAAGCCATTGCAGTAATACTGGAAAGGGGTTTGAATTAAGGCAGTGATAGTTCTGTCACCCAACAGACATAGCACCAGAGTCATGAAGAATATTCAGCATTCTGAATATCACTACTTTCAAGTTCTTGAATGCCATCACAAATAGATGAAGTACAAAGAAGTATAGATGCTAGTTATGAGGAATGTCCTTGCCTAGTAAGATGACTTAGATTAAAACAACTTCTCTCAAAGACAGAGGAGCTAAAAACTTGACAGCCAAGCAAAGTAGGTTCTATGTAGCTTCATCTTTACCCCTTATACCAATCAGAGTGACTTCATTATCTTTAAAGTGGATCTAAGGGGCTGGATTATTTAATAGAGAATGGGAATATATCCATGTCAAAAAAGCTATCATCTCTAACCATCATATTAATAAATATCATATAATGATAACCACATTATAAATACAGCACAAATAATCACTGCAGGACAAAGAGTAACTTAGGAACAAAGGAAGTATTGCCTTAGGTATCTGTCTTAAGGAAAGAAAAATATTAAAAAGCATTTCTTATTCTTTATCTTAATACCATCAATGCATACCTTACTTGGAGGGAAATGAAATATTAAATTGTTGCCAAAACAGAAGTAAAAATTCTAGTCAGATAATGTTTATTTATGTTATAATAATAATAACAGCAATGATTTATTGAGCGCTTACTATGTGCCAGGCACTGCACTAAGCATCTCATATACTCTCATAGCAACCCTAATAATGCAGGTATTTTTGACCCCGTTTTACAGATTAGACACTGAAATCTGCAATGGTTAAGAAACATGCCCAGTCACACAGCTGGTAACTGGGAGGGGCAGGATTTGAAAGCAGGTTTGTCTGATTCCAAAGCCCAGGCTCCATGCTGATTCCTGACACTCACAAACCCCCAAAGTTATACTGCTAGGACTCAGCACTACTCACAGAAAGACAGGGAGGGGTCAGGCACAGTGGTGCACACCTGTAATCCCAACGGCTGGGGAGGCTGAGGCAGGAAGATTGTGACTTCAAAGCCAGACTCAGCAAAATTGAGGCACTAAGCAACTGAGCGAGACCCCGTCTCTAAATAAAATACAAAATAGAGCTAGGGATGTGGCTCAGTGGTTGAGTGTCCCTGAGTTCAATCCCTGTACAAAAAAAAAAAAAATGGAGGCCCCAACCCCAAGTAGATAGGAAGTTGGATCAAAGCCCTCACTCTAAGTCCCAATGTCCTTCTCATTTTTATGCTCATCATACTACTGCCAAGAAGTCAAGAGCCAACTCTAGGTATTTGGCATGATGGTTAGCAATGCAAAAAGGATGAAGTGGATGTGTAACCTTTAGCAACTGTCTTGACCTCTCTGAACCTGATGGGAATCCCCCGATGTCACCCCCACCCTTCTTTTTCTAATCGAGTTCCCTTTGGGTGGGGCTTT
>NW_026000272.1:9873311-9880131 GCF_001458135.2 Marmota marmota marmota
CCCCCAAAAAAAAGAGAAGAAAAACAAAAAAGAACTCGCCCAAACCATTTGGCAACAGAAAGGGCCTTTCTACTAAAACTACTCAAAGAAATGTCAGCATATAACCTACTCAGAGAAATGTTAGCTTTTCAATTTGGGGGGCTATTTTTCACTTAAAGAAGAACAATACCTGTTTACACTATAGTGCTGTCATGAAGTTCTATTGCTCCATTTAGCCTATACCAAACCTTCACAACCTCCTGTGAGTTCTACTGACTTCTTGAACTGAACTACATTAAAATATGTCCATTATTTACCCTTATCAGTGATACTTCTTAGATTATTTTAACTGAATTTTGTCTTAAATAAGAACTAGATTCATTCTAACATTTATTTCAAATGACTTAGGCCCCAGACAAATGTTTCCATCTATCAAGCCATGGTCCACAACAAATAAGATTATATGATGTTCAATTCCTCACTGGATGCTGTGGCAAACGCCTGTAATGTCAGCAGCTCAGGAGGCGAGGTAGGAGAATCACAAGTTCAAAGCCAGCCTCAGCAACTTAGTGAGGCTCTAAGCAACTTAATGAGACCCTGTTTCTAAATAAAATATAAAAAGGTCTGGGGATGTGGCTCAGTGGTTAAGCATCCCTAGGTTCAATCTCTAGGGTACAAAACAAACAAACAACAAAACAAACAAACAAAAAACCATGCTAATTTTATTATTTTCCATTAAGAGTTCCTAGTGGATGCAATTCAATTTAAATTTTGATTTCTCTAATTCTGGTCTAATTAAGAGAAACAAGAGCCAAGGCAGTAATCTCAATGAATGCTACATGATTGGGAAAGCTTATGCTTTAAAAGCATATAGAAGCACTGATTATAAAAAATATACTGATTAAAAAAAGATCATTGGCTTAAAAATATTTACTTCTAGGCATGATTAAGAATAAGCAAATTAGCTGGGCACGATGGTACACGCCTGAAATCTGAGCAGTTCAGGAGGCTGAGGCAGGAGGATCATGAGTTCAAAGCCAGCCTCAGCAAAAGTGACATGCTAAGCAACTTAGTGAGACCCTGTCTCTAAATAAAATACAAAATAGGGCTGGGGGTGTGGCTCAGTGGTTGAGTACCCCTGAGTTCCATCCCCAGTACCCACCCTCCAATAAATAATTAAGCAAATAACCCACAGAAACTTGAAATATTTACCACACAGACTTCTCCACTTAGGTTTATGGAAACAATAGATGCAAAGTGTTAAGATGTTTTATACACTAATATTTATGTATTATTTTACCTACATCCTATAACCTAGAAGAAAAAAACATAAGTAGAAATGGGAGGTACTTTCTATTTTTCTTTTCCAGAAATTGATGCTACATATACCTTTTTTTCCTAAGGCACCTATGCCTAACTTTCTATTCTGGAAGGGACTAAAATGTGAATCACAACTCTTCAAATAATAAGAAAAGAAAATAATATTACTACTTACCTTGGTCTCTAAGAAAGGGCTTAAGGTACTCCCAAGGTCAACCAATGAGGCTGATAAACTTTTCTCTCAAGAATATCTGTCATCTCAAGTAACTATGCAGGCATGTCCTTGTAGCCTTCATCTTCTCCCCTTTTTCCTGATCACTTCAAATTCAGTTATGGGGAGCCTATCATTCAGACTTCCAGACTGGGGAGAAAATTACTGGATTCCCCCATTCCTAATCACAACTCATGTAGGTTCCTTCTATGTTTCCTCTAAGAGCAAATTCAATTTATTCTGTGCTGTCATTTTTCATGCTGTTACTCAAAGGTAGCATTTATTTGACTACTGCACCCAAATCTCATCATTCCAGGTTGTCTTTATGGTTTTTAGCTATATAAGTTCCTTTTTGGCAACTACATGCTGAAGAGTTATTTTTCCTCCTCTTCCTATTCAGGATGTTTGCTCTTCATCATGACATATAATTATGGTGCCAGTACAACAATGCTGGCCCAAGCGGCAGTTAAGAGAGAAGAAACAACAATGCTATTTAGACTTCCTGTCTCTCTGGTTCCCAGAGTAACTGTCCAACTGAGTTCAAAATAGACATCCAATGAGACTGTGTACAAGTAGCCAAGAGAACAGTAGGTTCCTAATGTCTTTGCTAAGAATTCTTAGAATACTATATTAGCTTCATCTCTCTGGCTTTCTGACTTTATTTTTCCCATCTGTTAAATCTGCCTGGAGAATTCCAAAATTGAAACAATGACTTCTATAAAAACAATTGAGTTGAATAAAGTAAACATAAGGGATACAGTGGGAATAAAAAAATGTTCAATCTGGAAATGAATTCTCCAGCACAGGAAGTATCAGAATCTAGCGGGATATTCTACTGTTCAAATTACTGGGAGGCCAGATTTGAGAACAGAGAGGAACCACAGAAATGAAGTATAACAGCTCTTCCTCCTTAGTTAGGTAACAATGTAAATCCAGGAATTCTGCACAAATGTACTGCCTTTCAAGACCAGCCAATAGCTAAGTTATAGAATCACTGCAAAACAAATTAACTTAGAGCAGATTAGTCCCTTCTGGTAAAAAAGCAAGTTAGGCTTAGTCAGAAGTGAAACAACTTTCAGGATCAGGAGCACAAAATCAAATTGTCAAATCAGATATTGCAGTCCCCTCCCTATGGTTGAGTTCCTGAAACCCCCACACTATCTGTGCTGGAGAAATTTAAGACCTTTTAGGGAAAAAAAGGGGTTGGGGGAGGGAGCAGAGAAGAGAATACTGTGAAAGCTGGGACAACTGGTTTGTTCACTGAAGTAAATGTCAATGATATTTTGCACATTCTACATTAGCAATACTGGTTACTGGACAATGATTTCTATTTCTCTCTGACTTCAGGGTAAGGATGATAATGCACCAGTGAAAGTACTGGTCACGGCAGTAGCAATTGGGAAAGGAAAGAGAAAATGGGAATCGGTTTGCAGAGAAGTGAGCTCAGTCTTCTGCTCCAGTTTCATCCCCAGCACATGGGTCACCACGTCACCATCAGAGTCTAGAGATATCAGAGTCTAACCCCTCGATCCAGCTATCCTGTGTGCGGTGCTATGTGTGGAGCAGGTCTGAACGGCATGGCAGATGGTCCAGATTCTTCTCCCCTGTTAAAAGATCAGAGACAAAACACTTAATGACTTCTCTTTGCAGGTTTCCTATGACTGCTTCATAGGGTTGTGAGTCATCAGTTAAGCCTTGCCTGAAGGTCATATATCCCCCTGCAGGTCCTTTTTCTTCTGAGTCATCCCAACAATTTGATTTTCAGAGTAGGTGCCTCAACTTTGAGTTCTGGAGGTTAACCTACAGCGGCATCTTCTATCAACATTTGGTGATCACATCTATGAAATATTTCTCAACTATCTTCTCAGGGTGAGAGTCACTTAGGGCAATGTCACTTAACTTAATCTCTTCAAACCCTCTACCACTCAACTATTTTTGCAAATGTTATAACATTTTCGATTTCTTCTACCACTGGACAGAGGCCTTCNCCAACTGAGTTCAAAATAGACATCCAATGAGACTGTGTACAAGTAGCCAAGAGAACAGTAGGTTCCTAATGTCTTTGCTAAGAATTCTTAGAATACTATATTAGCTTCATCTCTCTGGCTTTCTGACTTTATTTTATTTATTTATTTATTTTTATGTGGTGCTGAGGATCGAACCCAGGGCCTTGCACGTGTGAGGCGAGCGCTCTACTGCTGAGCCACAACCCCAGCCCCTCAGTATCAGTTTTAACCTCATTCCAAACTTCTGCCAGATTTCATTAAGGGTTGATTATTTTCTTCCTCTCACTTATTTGTCTACTATTGTTAAGCCATTACAAATGGAGAAATTTTGCCAAGCTACTTTCTTGGTGCTGAGTACAACATGAACCTCCAGGATGTGGGAGTTGAAAGAGTGGAGCTACCCTGAGGTAAATGCAAATCAGCATCCACAGTGGGAACAGTGTCCAAAACCGGCAACACTTTTGATATGCGATTGTTTTCATTTAAATATTGTTTAACCTCAGGAACAAAACATTTCAAAGACCAGTTCAAAAAGAATTTCTCAGTGACCCATATTTTATGGCTTCCCTTCACATAGACAGAAAAGCGTTTCTGAGATTCTCTTTCAAGAGGGCAAGGATTTCAGAATTTCTGAAGCAAACTAAGATTAACAGGGAAGTCACTAGAAGCAATGGAACAAAGCAGGACTTTGAGCTTGTCTTTTCCAGGCCTGAAGCCTCTGGTTCTTTTGTCATCCTTTGCAGTGGATATGCAAGTTGGCATGCGCTTCGAGAACAGGCCCATTTCACCAGCACTGAAGACCTGCTCTTCAGACCAATGGCCAGTTCCTCCATTAGTGACTTCCATTATTCAGGATACTCTGTGGAAGCTTCAAAACCTGCTTCCTCTGCCAGGCACTTCTTTTCATACAGACCACAACATTTCTTAAGCCCATCCAACCACCCATAATGAATTGTCATTGTGATGAATGTCATTGTTTTTTGAACAGAACGAAAATCCAACTTACATTTTTGTGATGCTCACTGGAGGATGACACATACAGCAGAGAGGCCTCTTCAGCCTTCTGTTTTTAGAGACCGTAAGTGTAAATCTACTTCCATTTTCTCTATTCTGACATTTCAAGTTATGTATGATTTTTCCCAATGATTTTGGTGTATCCCTCAGTACACTGGCCCAAATACCTTCCTCCTTTTTCCTTATTGTACAAATTATTGATTTGTTAACATGAAAAATGCCCTATGGAGTTCTTGCTTTCCCCATTATCGATCATTTGAAGAACTCTCCTTTTGTTTGATATCAACATTACCTTTCTCACCTTTACACTCTTTTTGCATTCCTATCATCTCTCTTTTGCTTGGTGACCATTCTTACCCTAACTCATGCAAATTTACAATGATCGACAGATTTGTATCATTGAGCAGTATACATTATTACTTTGTAATACATATCTAAATGATAAGATTCACAAGACAAATAAAAAGAGCTAAACGGTTTCTGTGTGACAACATGTATGTGATTACTGGCTACAAGGAAGCAACAACAGTCAGAAGAAAAAGGACAGAAGCAAGCAACCTAAATGTTGGTCTTGTCACATGAGTCCATCAGCAAGATGACAAGATGGTGACTTCAATCTGCATATTGTGCTCAAGCTCTCAAAGGTGAAGACGAGGTGAATTCAAATGTTTCGTGAGAATGACTTGCAGTTGCGAAGGGATCACGGATCTCGGGAGTCAAGGTCAGACTACCAGGCTGAGGCAAGAATCATAAACACCACCACTGGGAGACACAGATACAAAAATACGAAATTAAGGGCTAGGGCTGGGGCTGGGGCTCAGCGGTAGAGTGCTCGCCTAGCACGTGTGAGGCCCTGGGTTCGATACTCAGCACCACATATAAATAAATAAATAAATAAGTGTATTGTGTCCAACTACAACTAAAAAATAAAATATTTTTAAAAATAGGAAATTAAGTCAGGAACAGAGGTAGTTTGAACTATTTACAAGGTAATGAGGACAGAAATTTAGAATAATAATATATGCCAAATTGCCCTTACAAAGCTTGTACCAACTTGCACACACACTAACAATGGATGAGACTGCTTTTCCCTTTGTGCTCTCACCAACATTGTTGACCTTTATGATACAGGCCAATTAGAAGGTGAATAACATGGTATCTGTCTCTCTCTTTCTCTCTCTCTCTATTTTTTGGTACCAGGGATTGAACCCAGAGGTACTTAACCACTGAGCCAAATCCCTAGCCCTTTTGTGTATTCAATTTTAGAGACAGGGTCTCACTGAGTTGTTTAGCCCCTTGCTAAATTGCTGAGGCTGGCTTTGAACTTTTGAGCTTCCTGCTTCAGCCTCCCAAGCCCCTGGGATTACAGGCATGCACCATTATCCTGGCTTCATTTTGGCTTTAATTTTCACTTCTTCAGTCATCTTTCCATATGGTGATCTGTTTCTATTCATCTTTAGTTTCCTCTTTAAATCCTTTCTCCACTTGATCATTTCTGTCTTATTGATTTGCAGGTATTGTTAGCATTTTAGGGAACTCATTTTTTATGCTATCTATGGGGCAAATATTTTCTCCAAGACTTTCATTTACTTTTAAATTTTACTTTGTCTTTTGCCATAAAAATGTTTCCAATATTTATATAATCATACCTTGCTTTGAAAGCCTTCTCCTCATTAATATTAGAGAAATACATTCTCTTGTTTTCTTTCAATGTTTTTAAAGTTCTGTGGTGGTATTTTAAGGCATTGAAGAAAGGATGGACTACTCAAAAAAAAAATGGCGTTGGAAGAAATGAGTGTCCATCTACAACCACCTGGAGGTCTCTCTCAGTGAATTCCTTATGTGTAGAGCTAGCAGGTTCTAATACTTACAGAGCTTCAAGGTGGCCAAGTTGGTATTTCAGTTTCAAAGGTCAATTTTAAGGATTAGGGTAGCTTGGGGAGGGAAGCATTGCCAAATGAATAATTACTGTGAATTTTGCTGGCTAAAGTTCTATTTTTGTGCCAATCACGGGTAGCAAAAAAAACATAATGCCCAGAAATGGTGACCAATGGTGAAATTTCCACAAAGTCTTTCTTTCTCTTTCTTTTTTTTTTTTTTAATTTAAAGTTGCCACTTTTGAAACCTTTCTGAAACAGGGTTTAAATCCGGCACTTCCTCCACTTTAAAACACTCTTGAGGGGCTGGGGTTGTGGCTCAGTGGTAGAGCGCTAGCCTCACACATGTGAGGCCCTGGGTTGGATCCTCAGCACCACATATAAATAAATAAATAAATAAATAAATGTATTGT
>NW_026000272.1:9880780-9891087 GCF_001458135.2 Marmota marmota marmota
TGTCTCCCTCTCTCTCTCCCTCTCTCTGTGGCGTGCTGGCTCTCAAGCACTGATGGAAGCTCTCACAGCCTCCTTCCCATGCTTACTCTGATGAAAAAACTTACTCTGATAACATTTCACTGCAGTGTCCTCTGTTTTCCTGGGTCTGAATCATTTAGAAATGTCATGACAATGTCTGGAACAGAATAGGTCCTTGTTTTCTGGCACAGATGTTCACATAGAGAGGGGAAAGATGGCAGGCTACCATCTCACCAATTGGGTCAAATCATAAAGGCCTTCAGATACCAGATTGTCTTCCGTGTGATAGAGTTATGTCAACCATCTTGATATTTGAAAGGGGTTACATTTGCGAATAAAATAGCATATATTTAGGATAAATCTCACCTGTTCTTTTATTTCTAAGTTTGGATAATGGAATGCATAGGAAATTCTTCTCCCTCATGATGGGGAAGAAAAAGTTTATGTCATTGGATGTTATGGAAATGAACTGGATTATGGAATTACCACTTACAAACAGAAAACACAGAATCCAAGACTCAAATAGAAGACATCTGAAAAGTATGAGGACTAGTCTACAAAAGTGTGAAAGTCAACACACAGTGTCGATGGAGGAACAACTAGGAATATGAGGCCCTACGGTGATTTGCCGTTGGCTTACTCTCCAAGGGCATCTCATGTTCCCATACTTCTCCTTCACTGTGCCCTATTTCACAGGGAAAGAGCACTACAATGAAATGACACTGTAACACTGGCCTCATTTTGAACTTGCCAGTGACACTTCTGCCTCTCAGCAGGACCTTTATACTTGCCATTCTCTTGGCTCGGAAGAATATCTCCCATATAGACTTATTCATCCATATGGCTTGTGTTCACCCAGGCCTTTATTCAAAGGTCACCTTCTTGGGAAAGCCCTCTGTGATTGCCTTCTCTAAAATTTCACCCCATCTCTAATCTTTTACTTAGTTTTCTCCTCATAGCAGTTATCAACAAAATTGAGTTGCTTTATTAATCTTTCTTCCACTCAGAATGTAAGCGACACCAGGGCAGGGACTGCATTTCTAGTTCACCCCTGCATCCCTCATGCCTGAAGTGCACCTGGTATACAGTGGGTGTGACACATTGGCAGCAAATACTTGCCACACTGAACTGCTCCAGAAAAGCCTTCCTCTATCATACCCACTGGGCCCCATGATAACAGGCTAATAGAAAAAAGCACAGAGTGCAAAGGGTACCTGTGAGCCTCCCTGGCCACTCTTTCCATTTAGTTCCCGGCCCCTGTTTTTTTTCTCTGCATTAGAGAGTTCAGCTTCTGCGACTTCAACCATCCCTTCTCTGCAGAGTCCCTGGCCTGGCGCCACATGATCAGTGCCCAATAAACTCAATGGTATAAAGAGTACAAAGCAATACAAGCTCTTCCTAAGACAGTTCCTAAGCACTCCCTGAGGGTCTCAGGGAACCATTCCCTGTTGTTTTAGTTTTGCTACTGTGACTAAAAGATACAAACAGAACAATTGTACAGGAGGAAAAATTTATTCGAGGGCTCACAGTTTCAGAGGTCTTAGTCCACAGACAGCAGGCTCCAGTCCTCGGGGCTTGAGGTGATGCTGAATATCATGGTGGAAGAGTATGGCAGAGGCAAGTGGCTCATGTGATGATCAGGAAGCAGAGAGAGACTCCACTCACCAGATATAAATACATACCCTATAGCCACATCCCCAATGAATTGCTTCCTCCAGCCACCCCCACCTGCCTCCAGTTATCACTCAGTTAACCCATCAGGGATTAATTCACTTATTAGGTGAAGGCTATGACCCAATCTTTTCCAAACCTTCTTGCATTGTCCCCTTCTTGCTTTTTGGGGACACCTCATATCCAAACCATGATACCTGTGAAGTTATACCAGGGTTGGGTTTTCTAGTTTTAAGAAAGAAGAGACATCACAAACAGGAATACACCATCTTATAAAGAACTCAATCTTTGCATTTCAGGCTGCTGTAAGATTATTTCTCCATTGCCCCAAAAAGGCAGGTATAGACCCTCCAGATGGGTAAGACAGAAGACTGTGAGCTCAATATTAGGAAAGACTTTTTTAAGTAATAATACCTATGTAAAATGGACTGGGCTATTGCATTAAGGTGTGAGATACGGGACACTGGAAGAACAAGATGTCAGGGATATGATCAAGAAGGTTCCCTTAAAGGTACAAAGGGAGAGAGGGTCCCAGGGCAGCTGACTTTGATTCTGCATCTGCGCTCTAGCCTTTGTCAGTGTCCCTGCGTGTAAGCAGTTTCCAAGAGCTAATCTTCCCTTTGTCAAATATTTTCTACCTTTCTTTTCCATTTCTCCAACTTCAAGTAAAGTTCTCATTCCAACCTAAGACATTTTATAAAACATTCCCAGTGGATTTGGCTATATCGAAAGCCTGTCTTGCACACACCAGCTTGTTGGTCCCCCAAACGGTTGTTCTGTTAATGCTGCTCTCTTGCTCAGAAAACCTGCAGTGGCTCCCCAAAACCTTACAGGACAGATTCCAAACTGCTAGGCCTAAACAGTGCCCCATTTTAATTCTTGCTTCCTGCTTCAGTGGGTGCTACATTGTACCTTCCTCCAAAAGGCTCTCTAGGAATGAACACTGGTCTACTCAGTAGCTCCAAACCAAAATCACATCTGCACCTGTGATCACACTCTTTCTGTAGGCTGGAATTTGATATTTCATACAGTCTAGGTATTATTATTACTATTAGTTCTATTTTATAGATGAAGAAACTGAAGTTCACAGAGGTTAAGTAATCTGTCTAAGGTCACATTTTCATTAAATGGCAAAGCCCAATATTTATTTAGGTGCTGGGGATGGAACGCAGGGCCTTATGCATGCTAAGCAAGTGCTCTATCATTGAGCTACACCCCTAGCTCTCAAGTCCAAAATTCATATCCAAACAACCATGCTCTAGACTCCATACATAGCTACACAATCAACTTGAACCTAATGACCTTCAGCTTCAGGTCTTTTAATTCCTTTTTTTTTTTTTTTTTTTGGTACTGGAGATCTGACCCAGGGACTCTTTATATCCCTGGCCCTTTTTTTTTAATTAATTAATTAATTTATTTATTTATTTATTTATAGACAGTATTTCACTAAGTTGCTGAGGAGCTCACTAAGTAGCTGAGGCTGGCTTTGAACTTGCAATCCTCCTGTCTCAGCTATTCCAGGCACTGAGATTATAGGCATGGGCTACCACATCCAGCTCTTGTCTTATCATTCTTAACTGCTCCAAAATTATCCCACAACAAGAGACTGTTGGTTAAATTAAAAAGGCCTTCACTGTTCAAAAAGACAATACTTGCAGAAAAACAATGAACAAAATCATATTCAAAATGAAACATCCAGAACTCATAGGTTCCAATTCAAAGTATGAGTTTCAGTTTCTCAAACCTACATTTCCTTTTTGCTTCATATATTCATAACAAAACTACAACAGATTAGTATTGATCCAACTGTTCCATTAAATTGCCATAAATATTAGCTAAACATAGCAGATTTCAATCCTAATCTTGTTCTGAATCATGCACATTGTTTTCTTTTTTATTAAAAATCTTTTACATTTTTCCTCTTATATTACTACTGCAGATATAGATCATATTTCATTGGAGAAAACTGAATCATAAATCATTAAGATCACATGACTATTCACAACCCAGTTTTCATTCTTCCAAATGAATAACAGCAAATTTCACAAACTTTCTTGATATGATCTTGATCTCTACAGGCAAAATTCCTATTCGTGTTAAAAAAAAAAAACTTCGTGGTATAATGATATTTATTCTACATTGCTTGTTTGTTCTTGCTATGTTAATCTTTAATAACAAGGACCATTATGAAACATTTTCACTATCCTTCTGTGGTCAACAGGTCACTGGTGAGAGACATCCATTAATTTTTAATAATGATCTATTTTTTTACATTAAAATTTCATGGAAAATCGTTCATAGGCCTTACTGGATCAAAGTATTTTTTATAGCTCTGAAAAATTCTCCATTGCAAAGTCAAAGAGTCTTTGTAGCAACAGTGCCCTCTGCTGGTCACAGAGCAGAAAAGTCAAATTTGGGCAGATAAGAAACAAAAGCTGTGAACTCCTGTGAGCCCTAAGGATGCCCACAAGGATCCTTCTCCCCAAGTTTCTTCTTCCTCTTTTAGATTAACTAGAGTTCTGACTTAATACTTTCTCAAAGGAAGCAAACTGTGCTTAGCAGGCCAAGGATTGGTCAGGTGCTCCAACAAACTCCCTTTTGAGGAGCTGGCCACACCCAAAGCTTCCAAAGAATTTTATTTTATTAATTATTATTATTTTTTCCCAGAAAAGGCACATAGAAGCCAGGCTGATAGTGCATGCCTGTAATTCCAGGGATTCCAAAGGAGTCTGGTCTCAGCAACTTGAGGAGACCCTGTCCCAATAAAAAGTAAAAGGGCTGAGGATGTAGTTCAGTGGTAGAGTGCTCAAGGTTCAATTCCTAGTATGGGAAGGGGGTGTGGGGGGGAGACACACAGATTTCCAGATCACATCCTCCCTTTGCTCTTCCCATTCCCCCTTTCACCTGCCAGTTTAGTACAAAAGGAAGCAGGGAACCAAAGCCAGCCTGAAATACAACCATGCCATCTATTCCTGGGTGACACAGGCCACTTACTAAGACCTCCCTCAGCCACAAATGCAGCAAACTAGACTTACATCAAATGGCTCCCCCAATAATGAGAGCTCAAAGCCCTTTTTATCAATGCAAATTCAAACTAAATTAGAATATCACCAAATGCTGAGGGCAGGATAGAGGGGCACCATTCTTTTGCAAAGTAATTTCTAAAGTCTGTTTCCTACTCCTTGTGGTTGCTTTAAAGTTTTAATATTCAATCCAAGTCCTTAATGGTTTCCTAATTAAGGGAGTGCAGCTTCCCTTGCTCATTTCTGAGGGTTTTTAGTCATTGCACTGCAGAGCTTTGGAATGTGGGGCCGGGGATGATCTCATCCCTTGAGTCTCCTTCAAACTCCATATCCTCCCAACTCAGGGATCAGGAAGTACCAGGGGATGAAGCAGCAGTCCCTGCTTCCCGGTGCACAGCTAGGGTGGCAAACACACCCGGACATCCCAGCCAGGGTCCCGGGGAGGGGATCACTTTCAGAGAGGTTTCACAGAGAGGGGATTAGGGTGGGGCAAGAGAGGCAAGCCTTTCAAGTGCAATGTCAGATCCCATCTTTGCAAACATTTTTAAATTTTCTCCCTTATGGGATTTTTGACATTGAAGTTTAAAGATACTGTATGAGAATTATTTATCTTGATTACTGATTATCTTGATGCCCCCTTAAATTTTGTGCCTGGGGCAAGGACCTCGTTGGATTTGCTCCAGTTCTGGCCTTGGTGATCTGGAGGGTGTGGGTGAGAGAGGGGATTTTGTGGCTGGAGAGGGGTGGGATGCAGACAGGGGAGGATGCTGGGAAGGGCTGCCTGGGAATGGGGAGGAGGCGGCTGAAGAGGCAGGTTCCCTTGGATGCCAGGCTCTGGTCATCTGTGGCCATCCTGAGGGAAACCAGAGTGGTTGAAGCTGAACACCAGAAAGCTTTCCAGGCCAGGCCATTTCATCTCTATGGTGCGCTTACTCTGACACAGCCCTTAGTGCCACCTTGACCAACCTGCAGCTTCTGCTGAAACCTGACCCCATAGATAGCTACTCCAGCGTCCCCTGACCACTGTGGCTCACCTCTATCTACACTGGCTGGGATCGAACCTGAAAGGATCTGGAGGACCAAGGGCCGCAAGTTGTCACTTAGGACACTTCCTTGTTGCACCACTATGCCACCACCACCCTTGCCTCCACTCTGTCCCTGAAAGATGCAGCCAGTGCAGAGGCACTCCTGGTGAACCATCTCAAAGACAGGAGAACCTCAAGGGTGTTTGTTATTCAAAAGTGGTAACAGTCACTGAGGTGACTAGATGCAAACCAGTGAAATCTTAAAGCTGGAAGGACTATCAGATTAGTGTAGGATTTAACATTTTATGTCTTCCCTGAAAAGCCACCAAGTGATTTAAATATGGGTTAACATTTAGCACCCGCAGTGAATCCTGACAGGTACACAAAGTAACCCCGCTGAAGCAGGCCCTACCCTTACTGCCAGTGCACACCTGCAGCCTCCTTCAACAGGTATGAAAAAGCTAATAAGCTCTTAGAGAAGGGTGGAGGTCTTAGGGGAAGTGATCTGAAGGAAGTCCAGCTCCTCAAAGCATCAACCTTTGAGGACTGGATTTGCTGTTTGTGCTCACTCTCCTCGTGAGACCTCAAATTTCTCTCAGTTGTTTGCAACAAAAAGGGCAAATCCCAGTGCACAGGCTACTCTGGGTTTCTTACAAATCGTATACTACTCACTGTCCAAGTAAGACTGGTAGCCTGGCACGCTCTGCCATAGAAACTGGGCAGGGAAACCCTGATGTTTATGCCACACAGTTGTTTTAAAGTGTCAAAGTACACTGAATATGCCGCTGAGGTTGTTAAAGAGTGCTTGCATAGCATGCCAGAGGCCCTGGGCAGAAAGCACCGGGGAAGGCAAGATGCTTATTTCCTCCAAATCCCTAAAGATATATTTTGCTTCCAGAGTCCTGACTTCAGACCTTTGCTTATTTCTTTAAGGATTTAATAAACGAGGATTGAACAAAGCCTGTAAGTACAAGAACAAATGTCAGATTTAGCAAATACAAATTCAGGTCACCCAGCTAAAACTGAATCAGATAAACAGTGAACAGTTTTTGAATATGGTAGACCTCCCTTATCCACAGTTTTGCTTACCATGGTTTCAGTTACCCACAGTCAACTATAGTACAAAAATATTAAATGGAAAATCCCAAAAATAATTCATAAATTTTAAATTTTGCATCATTTTCTGAATAGCATGGTGAAATCTCTTGCCATCCTGCTCCATCTCACTTGCAGGTCACTTAGTAGCCACCTCAGTTACCAGATTGACTGGTGTAGTATCACACTCCTTGTGTTCAAGTAACCCTAGTTTTATTTAATAATGACCGGAAAGCACAAACATAGTGATGCTAGCCATCTGGATATGCTAAAGAAAAGCCGTGAAATGTTTCCTTTAAGTGAAAAAGTTTGTATGCTGAGATTGCTGATACCTACAATGAGAACAATCTATAGGTAAAAGTTATAAAGAAGGAAAAAGAAATTCATGTTAGTTTTTATTGCCATCACACCTTATACTGCAAAGTTACAGTCACAGTGCGCAGTTAAGATGGAAATGGCATTAAATTTATATGTGTATATAGGAAAAAATATAGTGTATATATAGGGTTTGGTACTAGCCATGGCTTCAGGCATCCACTTTGCAGGTTTGGAATGTTACTGCCTGCCCCCCACCAAGGATAAGGAGGGTATACTGTACTCAACTTTTCTCATTATTTAACTGAAATTTAAATTTAACTAGGAGTTCTATTTTTTTCTGACAACTCTATGAACAAATGCAAGGACTATTTGAAATGTTTGTTTATAGTCTTTAACACATTTTTAGTAATTTATATGTGTAAAAATATAAAATACATTGAAATATTTAGTATAGAAGTTGAAAATGCACACATACACATATTACTTGAGGATACTGTCACTCTGACAGTGAACACTCTTTAAGTCTTTAATATTAATCTGGAGATCTGCTAAATACTACCTGCCAGTCAGATCAGGCCTGCCACCATTTCTGTATTATCTTTGAGCAAAGAATAGTTCTTATGATTTTTTTATAACAAATTTGAGTAACTTATTTCTTTACTTTGCTTTTTAAAACTTTATTTCAGGGACTGGGATCATGGCTCAATGGTAGAGCACTTGCCTAGCACATGTGAGGCCCTGGGTTCGATCCTCAGCACCACATATAAATAAATAAAATATAGGCCTTGTGTCCAACTACACCTAAAAAATAAATGTTAAAAAAACTTTATTTAAATGTAACTATGCTTATTAAAATATACTCACATTGGTTAATAGAATGCAATTTAAGTTTAATTTATCCTACACACTTTCAACCAAAATCTTGATACATAATTTTAAGATTTAAAAAGAGGATTTACAACGTGGGGTTGATTTTTATCTATTACAAATATATGAAAGAACCTTCATCAAATGCTGCTAAAGGAAGCAGCAAGAACCTTGAGAAATGTACCTTTGGTTTGCCTCAAAACAAAACAAAAGTATCTCATTGTAAATTCGTCAAATTAGGGCAACAAAACATTGTGGTAATATTAGCAATGACAGTTTTTAGGAGGCAGCCTCTGTGCACACAGGGACTGCCCATCTGATTTAGTTGCTCTTCCATGCAGATTCTAAATCTACGCAATCCAAAATTCAGATAATTTCTGAAATCTGAGTTAACACTGTCAGCTTTCTTCAGTGGCTGAGGTTAACAAGGGATATCATTACACTAGCTTTTAGTTTTTCTAACTTATGCAAAGAAGCAGAAAATTTAAGTTTCTTCTCTAGCTTTTCAGTCAAGACATGAGAGTAAACTACAGGCAATATATTCCTTCCGTTTTCAATGTTCATGGGGTGAGATGCAATAAGGTTGACTTGGGTTTTAATTTGTGTCTAAAGTTAATGATCACATGGCTTTAGAAATGAATCTAAAAAAATAAAATGGTCCTTCTTGGAAGACTAGAGCAAAATATCCAGCCATAGATATAGAAGTCTTAAAAAAACAATGCAGCCCCACCTTTTTTTGGGGGGGCAGTACCTGGGATTGAGCCCAGAAGCTCCCTACCACTGAGCTACATCCCCAGCATTTTTAAAATTTTTTTTATTTTGAGATAGGTTCTTGCTAAATTGTTGAGAGTCTTGCTAAATTGCCAAGGTTGGCCTCAAACTTCCTATCCTCCTACCTCAGCCTTCCCAGTAGCTCAGATTACCGGAATGTGTCACAGTGCCTACCTACAGCCCCACTTTTAAATGGAAAAAAAAAATCAAAAGAAGAATATTTGTGCCAACTGAAAGTTATATGAATTTCAAAACGGTGTCCATAAATAAAAGCTTATAATAACTCAGCCATGCCCACTCATTTTCATATTGTTGTAATTGCTTTCAGGTTATGGCAGCAAAGTTGAATAGTTTGAACAGAGATTATTGAATCTGCAAGGCCAGAAATGTTAACTATTTGGCCTTTCACAGATGCATATGTTGACCCCTGATATAGATTACCTGTGAAATGCTCTTACAAATAATCGTTCAGTCTGTAACCCTGAGTGGACTACACTTTTTAAAATCTTTTTTGAAGTTGCAGATGGACACAATACATTTATTTATTTTTCACATGGTGCTGAGGATTGAATTCAGGGCCCCACATGTGCTAGGCAAGTGCTCTACTACTGAGCTATAGCCCCAGGCCCTAATTTTTTTTTTTTCAGAAAGTATTTGCTTAGCTGTCCTTTTTGCTCATAGTCAAATAACAAAGACCTTATTTTCATAGACAAAAAACTTTGTTAAGTTGCAAGCCAATGGTGTTTGAATGATATTTCTTTTTAACAATACAACTGTCTCTGCTTTTCATGACTTTTAATTTGTCCCTTGTCCCTTGCCTCCCTGCCTCACTAACCAGAATATTATTGTCGTTTTTTTAAGATACCTAACCCAGTATCTTACCAAGTGACTCGCCTGCCATCTAGTGGGGAAAGATGAGAGTGCACTATTTCGTTTATTTTTCTCATTTAGACAAACTGAGCAGCTAGGTCTAAGCTATAGGTTCCCCCGCCCGCCCCCTTTTAAGAATTTAACCTTTATTTATTTGTTTTTATGTGGTGCTGAGGATCAAACCCAGTGCCTCACATGTGCAAGGCAAACGCTCTACCGCTGAGCTATAACTTCAGCCCAAGATATAGGATCTTGCACAGTGATGATAGCAACAGTAATTCCTTACATTTGAATAGTCCTTTGTAATTTTTAAAGCATTTCCCAGAGCTCAGTATTTTAATAATCTTCCCTCACTACAATGCTGTTATTTAAACAGATCTTCTTTCCTACATTTTTTCAAATGAAGAAACTGAGTCCGAACATTGCCATGTTCAAGGTTATAGATGTTGGCTCTGATACAAGGGCCTTGATCTGTTTGCTAAACCTCTGAACTCAGGTCCTCTCATTTCAACATTTTTAGTTCTATTCTTTGAATGAATGACTGTATCTCTATTTTCTATAAGAACATCTGCTCTAGGAAACTTCCATGGACAGTCTTCTTTCTCTCTCTCTTTTTCATTTCTTTCTTTCTTTTTTTTTTTTTTTTTTT
>NW_026000272.1:9891669-9997456 GCF_001458135.2 Marmota marmota marmota
TTTTTTTTTTTTTTTTTTTTTTTTTTTTTTTGCAGTGCTGGGGATTAAACCCAGGACCTTCGGTATGCTTGGCAAGTCCTCTACCACTGAGGCATATCCCCAATCCCATGGACAGTCTTTTTAAACAAACATGAGCCATCTGAAGTATTCTCTCTCAAAATAATCCTAAGGAGGCAAACACAATTTTTCCTAAGTTAAGATTTAATTAATGTTTATCAAAACAAAATCAGTTTAGATCCATTTTCTGATAGAAGCTGCACACTAGGAAGAAGATACTTAAGCCTTGGAGAACTGTGTGTCCACTGGCAGGACACCTGTCACCACTTATCTTTAAATCCTTTTTTGATTAAGACCTATAATAACAAATTTTCCAATGCAATATGATTCCCTGCTTTTAGGCCTACAAAAAGAAACTTTGCACAGAGATTTGAGAGTGAAAGACACAGAGATCTCAAAAAAGATCCATTTTAATTGCTTGGTGTCTCAGAAATTTCCAGGGGCTTGTTGTGAATCTCAATGGGATCTCGGATCATTCTGTGCTAAAGCTCATTTGGGAAAGGACATCTGTGGACTCTCTGGGTACTTACTAAGGTGCCTTTGTCTTGCAATTGTAGCCTGTGTGTGCTTAGTGATGATCAAGAACCAGATTAAATGAATCAAAGGTTAGGACCACTCTCAAGAAAGCTGCTGATGACATCCATCTGCTATCTGTGCAGTATGACACACAGCGAAAAGGTACCAAATCATGGACCAGCTGCTAAATGCACTTCACCATGTCCAAAAATGCACCTTCCAGAGCTTTACAGGTCACTGTTCCCAGGCTGGTCCCATTTCTTGTGAATAAGTTCTCTGAGGGAAACTTTAGGATTACCTGCAGATAGTTGCAATTTAATATTAAAATTTCAACATGAGGTCGGGGTGTGAGAACTAAGGTATCTGGGGCCTGGGAATGGAATGCTTTTATCATTAGACTTTGTGTATGGCCTTCAGTTTAACCACAGATGAACCCTTCTATCTGCAAACTCTGCTGGTGTGCAATTTGTATTCTCACACAGAGAGGAAGTCCCTGAAACTCTTTAGCTCAGACATGGCTCTGGACCCATTTTCTTGATGGCCGCCATTGTCTTGGTGGTCAACATTCTGGTTCAGCCATTTCTTGCTACTGAGGCGTGGCAATTTATGTGTCTCTTGTGTGGTTCAACTTAGGTATACCTCAACAATTGTGTGAAGAGGAGAGTACTGATTATTTTAATAGCCCCTAGGGTTCACTTCTGGTTTTCTCAGGTCATCCCAAGTATGTCCCTACAAATTCACAGCACAAGAATTTCTTGAAGTTGCAACTATTTATATCAAGACTATTACTGTTGTTACCATTAACAAGAACAATAGACACAGATTGTGGCTTCTTGTTAAGCACTATTGCAGGGGCTTCATGAATGTGAACTAAATTAATCCTCTGATTGTACCCGGAGGGTACAATATTACTGTCATCCCCATTTGACACAGAGGCAGAGACTTGCTCAAGCTCACACAGCTAGTGTGTGATGGAGTAACATTTGAACTCAGGTAGTCTGAGGGCACAGCCCTCACTTTTCATTACTGTTGGCTTAATCCCATAGCACAAAGAAGAAAAGACATGCTACTCCCCACTATCTAGTCAAAAAAGTCCAATGACCCATCTTGGAGTTCAGCACCTTCTGTGATTTTGCTGCATCTTATATTGTCATCAGTTTGTGGCTCTGTCCATCAGAGTCCATTCTAGAACTTCAAAGCACTCACCAGTAACAGGTCACACCTCTGTTCATGTGTTCCTTCTACTCCCCCTTTCCCTGGAGGACTTCTACTCATCCTATAAGGCCCAGCTCCAATTAGACTTTGTTTTTTGTTTTTGTTTGTTTGTTTTTGTTTTTTATACTGGGGATTCAATCCAGAGGTGCTTTACCACTGAGCTACATCATCTTTTTATTTTTTTAAATTTTGAGATAGGGTCTCCCTAAGTTGCTTAAGGACTTACCAAATTGCTGAGACTGGCCTCAAACTTATGATCCTTCTGTCTCAGCCTCTAGAGTTGCTGGGATTACAGGCATGCCACCACACCTGGCAATCCAATTCAACCTCTTTGGTATGTTATACCCAAGACTTCAGCTAGAATAAACACATTCACCCATGAACTCTTGGTCATGGCCCTTTGCTTGAATTTCTCTTAGGGTGCTTAGCATCTTTTACCTGGTACTGGAATTATTTACATGTATCACTAGACCATAAATGCTCCAAAGGAAACCTTGTAACCTCTACTTCAACTGTGATACCCTTATTGGTTTCCCCAAAGACAGCAATCCCTAGGCCCCCACAGAACTTTGTTCTTATTCATCTATAACACTTAATTGTATCCCATGGTAAAGGTAGTAGTCTGGGGATCTGCTTTCCCTGGGACATAAACTCCTTGAGGACAGGCAGTATTTTACTTGTCTCTATATTCCCAGCCTAGCACAGTCACTGCTTATGTGCTTGTTGAATGAATCATAAACAGTGAAGCCTTTCCTGAATGCCCCCAACTAGAAGGACTCCTTTCCCTCTCTAAGCTCCAACAGCAACTTGTTCCCCTTTGTGACTTTTTTAAAAAAAAATTGTACTTTAGAGTTACCAGTAGACAGCTCTTAGTCCCTTGCTAGACTATTAGCACCTTAACAAGGATTGGAGCTATGCTTTATGCATGTCCATAGTCCCCTCACAGGTCAGAGTTCTTGGTCCAGTAAATGGACTCAATAAATATTTTCTGAATGACAGATTCATCATAATGAATGTAGCCCCTTACTAATGGGCCCACAGGTGCTCCCAAAGAATAAATTAAAGAAGGTGGAGCTGGATGGGAATCTACCACCCAGGCTAAGGTAAATTGTGAGTAGTAGAAGGGCTGTGGGTTAGAGGGCCTGTTCCTCACACCTATACAGACAAGCAACCTCAGTTACCACTGTCATTACTGACATTTAGAGGCAGTTTGTTATTTTTTGTCATGGTAGAAATTAGGAGAACAAATATTAAATGTCTTCCAAGAGAATGGGACAAAGTGATAAAACCCAAAAAGAAAGCATTATTTTTATATATTAGTTTCATGTAATAGCTACATATATTCTAGGAAAATAAACTATGTGTTCATTTGCCAGTGCAATTGTGTCCCAACCCTAGTATTCCTTTCACGTCCCATTTTTTTGGTGGGGGGAGGGTACCAGGTATTGATCCCAGGGGCACTTAACCACTCAGCCACATCCCTACCCCTTTTTATTTTGAGAAAGGGCCTCACTAAGTTGCTTAGGGCCTTGCTAAATAACTGAGGCCGGCTTTGAACTTGTGATCCTCCTGCCTCAGCCTTCCAAGCTGCTGGGATTACAGGCATGTGCTACAGCACCCAGCACATATCAGATTTTAAAATAATTATTTAATTATCTTAGTACCTGGTTAGATAAAAAGCAATAAGTTGTTTTTCTTATAATAGAATGATAGAAAGGTTTCAAAAGATCATAAAAGTTAGATGAGTCTACAATAATAGGTTATTCCTATGCAATTAATTGATGAATAAGTAAAAATAAAATTTCTCAGAAAAAAGTGATCGTCAAAACTGAGGTTTGTTTGTTTGTTTGGTACTGGGGATTGAACTCAGGGGCACTTGACCACTGAGCCACATCCCCAGCCCTATTTTGTATTTTATTCAGAGATAGGGTCTCACTGAGTTGCTTTGCACCTCACTTTTGCTGAGGCCAGCTTTGAATTCATGATCCTCCTGTCTCAGCCTCCCAAGCTGCTGGGATTACCCACATGAGCCACTGCGCCTGACCAAAACTAAGTTCTTTATAGAATAACACATCTGAGAGTTATGGGAAAAGAGAAAAGGGGCATTTTTGAGTTTCCACTATGTGTGAAACACTGCCCATTATCCAACTTACCCTCTGAAAAATCATGCACAGAAAGGTTGTACAGCTAATAGGCCATCTGAACTACAACTTGATCCTACCCTTTCTGTGTCCTCCCTTTTATTCTGCCCATTTTACTAAAAATTCATTGCAAGTATATCACTTCCTGAAATTCCTCATCAGTACTCAGATGTTACCCTCACCACAACAGAATCTGAATGCTATGGAGGCCAGTTAATTGAATTTCTGAGATTCATTCAGTACATCTGCATCCAAGTAGTCAGTATTTCTGTCATTTAGCTGCTCCTCTGTTGATGCCTTATCCTGTTTCACCTTGGTTTATAGTTTAAACCTGTTTAGTTCCACAGATTAGTCTTCTAATTTTTTTAACTTCCTAAAATACACAGTTTTAATAGCCTGATGACAGAAATCTAATCCAATCGTGAAATGCAAATGGGCTAGGTTCCAATAGATCAATAACTCACTTGGTGGCCTGCTGCCAAGCAGCCAATCACCATCAGACAAAATGGGAGTTCAGTTCTTCTCTTGTTCTCACTGATTAATTGGCCCTGTCATTACATTGTCAGAACAGCTTTTCTTCAGCAATAATGACAGTTCCTTCCAAGTAAGCATAGGTGTGACAGTGAGGGTACAGCCAGCAGATTGGGGAAAGCTTTCTAAAGTCTATGAAATATTTAAGTAATAGAATATTCACTATCAGTTTTAAAAACACTAAGCACTTACCAAAATGGCACAGTTAAATTCTTTTAGATTAAATGAAAATGAAGGAAGAATAATTAGGCATATAATTATCCATAAAAATGTTTTTAAGATTTGTAATTACAGTTAATTGCTAGAAAATACCATGTTGATTTGAAAAGCTGTTAACTAAATTGAAAATAAAGCAAATGACATCGTGAATGTGTATTTCCTTATGTTCGTCCAGGCACATAGGCTCCAAATGACTTAGTGACCCAGCTTACCAAGGCACCTGCTGGGCCGGCTGTCCATCCAGCCTCCCTTACTCTTATTGCACCTGTTTTTCTCTTCTTCACTTTGTCCTATTGTTTCTTGTCCCCTAACCCCACTGCATAGAGCTCCTATGATGGAGATGCCCAAAGAAAATGACTCATGGGATTACAAAACAATAAAAAAGAAGCTGTGGAGGTGATCTGGCTTTCTAATTGGAATTCCATTGAATCATGCCAGGGTGGAATGGCTCTCCACTTGACCTAACTTCAAAGCGTGTCACTTTTATTCATCATAGCCACAACTATCTCTAAATACAATAGGTTTGCAATTTTATTTTCTTTGAAGTTTCATTCAGATGTGATGTAGGTTATGACTATAGGGTTACGATTGATTTGCAGAAGATCCACCCTGAGTAAAAAAAAAAAAATGACTATGTGATCTTTTTAAACTTCACCTCACAGAAACAATAATCGACATCATGGCTCATAATGTCTTTCTTTTGGGTTAATATCACCATCCTATTACAGCTGTTTTTAAAAAGAAAAGTTGGGCTGCTCATTCCCCTTTCTATTTGACAGGGGTGGGAAGGTTACATAAGCAGTTCATAGAATTCCACTTTTTTTTCTTCAAGCACTCAAATATATGTTCCAATAATATATATTTATTTACCAATCTAACTCATGCTTGTCCATTACAATGGCTCCTCATTTAGCAGAATGTATTTATATTTATATTTCCACACTGTGGCCAGTGTAAGGCAATGGGTAGAAGATGGCTTTTCTAGCTCTCAATCTGTGTCTGAATGCTAGGGATAATACTGATAATATGTCTTGCATATTATCCTGTGAAAATGCCAGGGAAATGGAGCTCTACTACATTGGCATATTTGCTAATGGAGCTGATTAGATTTTGGCAACTAGTTCTCAGACTAAACCCTGGGACTTTTAGATCGATTCAAAGAGAAGTCACCTTTGTAATCACATACCTTTCACAGCAATATTAATAAATTCACTCATCTATTCATTCCACGAATCTTTCTTCAGCTGCTATTTATGGACACATCTTCTACAAGGTGTGGGGAATACATAGAATGATTTATGAAGTCCTCATAACAAGAATGTATGGTAGATACGGTTATGATTCCTATTTTACAAGTGGAACTTAGGAGAAGTTATTTATCCAAGGTCACACAGCTAGTAAGTGGCAGAGTCACTCCCCAAATAACTCAGACAACACTTTATCTATAACTCAGGGAAGAGGTATTTGATCTAAAATATTAGGCAGAGGATAAGCCTTGGTACTGTGGACACAAAGGATTATTTACCCCAACTTTCACTAACTCTGTACTGCCTTGACAAGATATTACTACTACCGTAAGTGACATGAAATTTGACATTCATGATCATAGTAACTCCTCTTTTTCAAGGACCTCTATAGTCAGGAAGTTCTGTGACTTACCAGGATCCCAATATATAATTCAGTAGAGTCTAATGGAATGTTATGTTGAAAATCTGTTCCAAATTCATTGACTACCAATCTTTGCCATCCATAGAGGTTGGGAAGTTACATACAGCTCAAGGAACCAAGAGAACTATCAGAAGATCAGCTTCCCTCCTTAGCTAAGGTCCAACCTCAAGTTACTGAGGATCTAGTAAGCACACAAGGATGGCAGACATCAGAGAGGATGGCATCCAGAATTTGAGGGTGAAGGTTGAAAATACAGCCTATGCATGCACAGGGAATTAAGGTGAGATGGATGACTACTCCATTTTAGAGATCAGACCAAATCACACTTTCCATGTTCCATTCTTTAGTTCCCTTAGGAGTCAAGAAATAGTCCTCTACTAAAAGAAAAATGAAAACAACAATAAAAATATGGTAGAAGGAATTCTTTTAATCATGGAGATGTTTATATTCCTTGAGCCCTGAAAGAGCTAAGGAGCAGCTCTTTTGCTCTTGAGGACAGTCAAGGGTCAGGGCTATTTAAGAGGTGCATACCCCTTCATCTAGCAGCTCTCCAAATTAGGGCTACATGTGTTTCTGGCATTCAGATGACCAAGTGCCATTTCTTTATGATTACATCACCCATGACCTTGTGGAAGAGATTCAGAGCCATAAGAAAAGGTCACTATAAGGGAAGTCAGATAACAGGTACCAAAATAATTAGGTAAAAGGAAAAAGTTGTAGTATTCTATAGCATGATAGGGTGACTACCATTTACAAAAAAAATATTATATATTTTATAAAGAACCAGAAGAGTTTGAAGGTTCTAAACCCAACGAAATGATAAATGTTTAAGAAGATGGAAATGTTAATTATCCTAATTTGGCCATTACACCCTGACACACTGTGTACATGTATCAGATTATCACATTGTAACCCAATAAATACATAAATTTAAAAAGAAAAATCATTTGAGCTGTATTAGTTGAATCAGAAACATAGGAAGGAACGGATCACTATTTTTTAAAAGATGCCAATGTTATTCTAATGTACATCCAAAGCTAAGAGCCACTGATTTAAATGGTTTCAACCTTGGGAGGTTTCTGAGTAACTGAAATTCAGGTCATATGCATCAGGGGTAACTTTCCAGACCAGGACTGTCCAACAGAAATATCATATGAGCCATGGATATAATTTATTTTTGTACCAGGGATTGAACCCAGGGGTGCTGTACCATTGAGCCACATCCCCAGCCCTTTTTAGTTTTTATTTTGAGACAGGGTCTCATTAAGTCACTCAGGGCCTCAATAAGTTGCTGAGGCTGGCTTTTATCTTGTGATCCTTCTGCCTCAGCCTCCCAAGCCAGTGAGATTACAGGCATGCACCACCATGCCCTGCTAATTTTAAATATTCTGGATAGCACAAGGTAAAGGTAAAAAGTAACCAGTAAATTGATTTTCATAACATGTTGTGTTTAACCAAACATATTTAAAATATTATCATTTTAACATGTAATCAATAAAAAAATAAAGGGATAGTTTATTTTTTTTTTCATCCTAAGGGCTAGGGATGTGGCTCATGTGGTAGCGCACTCGCCTGGCATGCGTGAGGCCCGGGTTTGATCTCCAGCACCACATACAAACAAAGATGTTGTGTCCGCCGAAAAAAAACTAAAAATAATAAATATTAAAAACAAATTCTGTCTCTCTTTTTTTATCCTAAGTCTTGGCAAGCTGTTGCATATTTTACTTGTAGAGCACATCCTCTGTACTGGCGAGTGGTACTCTAGAAGCTAAGGCAATATGTTCATGGGAATTCCCCCCATATGAATATGGCCATTCCATCTCTGTCAGCTACTACTTTTCAAATGCCACAGTATACAGTGGTAAACACAAGGATGTTTCATGGAGTTGCAGACACTTAGAGCTGGAAGAGCCCATGGATATTTGGTCCTACTCCTTTATCTATTTTTAAAAAATATTTTTTAGTTGCCAATGGATTTTTCACTTTTTTAATTTATTTATATGTGGTACTGAGGATCGAACCCCGGGCCTCACACATGCTAGGCAAGTGCTCTACCACTGGGCCACAACCCCAGTCCCTTCTTTATCTATTAATGAGGTGATAGAGGCCCAAGGGTGGCAGGCTTGTCCCAGATTAGACTAATAATTAGTGACAGCCTAAAGACTCTGGAATCTTAGGCTGTTCTCACTATCCTGAAAGAGAGGGGTGGTTGAAAAGATAGCATCTGTCCTAATTTTCCCTTTTCTTGGTTAGCAAAGAAGTATTTTCTCTAATGATGAAAAAAATGAAAGAAATTCATCTTTTCCTGATCTTTGTCATCAGCAATTCAATTTTTTTTTTCATTCAGCTAAATATTTATCAGATGCTTTTCATTTTATGTTAAAATAACTCATTTTCATTTTTTTTAGTATAGCAGACTTTGGACAGATTATTTGATGCCTCCTCAACCATTAATTTCAGCATAAAAAGAATGAGGTAGTGAAAAGGCCAAATTAACTCAGGAGGTTCCCAGTTGAATGGAGTGATTGATTTCTCTGGAACAATCCACACATCTGGTAGGAACAATCAGATGCCCTATTAACAGATTTCTATTAAACAAAAGAGTATCTGGGGTGTTACAGGCCACTGGTTGGTTACACAACCTCTTTAGTCTATCATCTGTTTTTTTGAGGAAATAAGAGTCAGTAAAGGTCATTTAAACACAAATAGCCACCTGCCTGATATTCAGGAGCGTGTGGCAACTAAAAAGCTTTAAAAAAAAAAAAACGATACTTAGGAACTATCAGCATGTGCCTTCCTAAAGTGTAGTTATGTGCACCTGATAGAGCTGCGGGTTAATGTGGTGGAGTCCTTTGTTTCTTGAACTATTCTCTTCAGTGGTGTGTTGGTGTTAACCTGGAGATGGTTCTGTCCTACTTAATGATGGTTTATTTTTTGCTTGACACTGTTACACCATGTAATTGTGCAAACAGCCAACATATGGACACCTAGCAACATATATACACACTGATGGATTCACTGACTGGAAACCCATATGAGCACTGTTCTAGGCCCTCTGAGGGACACAAAAATGAAGGAGACACAACTTCTACCCCCAGGATGCTTGGATGCTTGCAGATGGGAACATACAAATAACTGAAACAAATGACAAAATCTTGGTGTTCAAAGGCATGCATTATGCAAGACATGGTTTTTAAAAATGAATTTATAACTATATGATTCATTATCAGAACACTGTGACCAGATGTGTATGAGAAATGGAGATATAGGGTTATAGAGGGAGAAGAGACAACTTTGGTAAACTCCAGCACTTGGAATCATGGCTTAAAGATGTAAGGTACAATATTATCAGTTGTCACAAAAAAAGAGGTTTTTCTTTAGCCCACTTTAGTTTCACAGTGGTGAGGAAATCCCCATTTACCCAGAAGAATACTGTACCTTGCCTGTCCAACTTGACAATATGACAAAATGAACTGGATGTGAATTTTATACAAAAAAAAAAAGTGAAAGCCTTCCCAATCTATGATGCATTTACAGATATTTAAATATCTGCATGCAAGAATCAAGGGGATCTTTATCATGGGGCTTCCACAGAGTTCGGTTAATCTGGCAGTATCCATGTACCATATTTTAAAGATAGCAAGAGAAGGCCATTCATTCCCCACAGTTGGGTCCACAGACACAGTGAAGGACTGTTGATGTTAAGGACAGAGAAGCCCTTTCCCATAAGGATGTCTAGGGGCTTTGTTTCCTCTAACTCCTCCTTTTGACCTTGGGATTGATAGCATTTTGAGGTTTTTCTACTGACATCAATAGCAGAAACCGATGAGGACTCTGTTTCCCATTCTGGTGGAAGAGATTACAGGGATGCATTGGAAATGAGCCTTGGAGTATGGGACAAGTTTGGGACAGCTGAATTGAGGAAAAAGAGCATGGTGGGCAAAGATAGAAGCAAGCAAAGGAGGGTGGGAGAAAAGCCTACAGAACTGAGAAGCCAGAGTGAGGGGAACCCACACTTCCAGATCAGCAGCTCTGGCAAGCACAGCAGAGAGGACAAAAACATTGTATATATTTATTATGTATAACCGGGTGTTTCCAAATATGTTTATATTGTGGAATAGCTAAATCAAACTATTTAACATATATGTATTATCTCACATACTTATCACTTTTTGAGAGAACACTTAAAGATCTATTTTTTAGCAATTTTTAAATATGCATGATGTTACTAACTGTAGTCCCTGTTTTACAAATGATCCCCGGGACTTATTCTTCCTAACTGAAACTCTGAACCCTTTGACTAACATCTCTTCATTCTCCCTTATCCCCAGCCTCTGGTAACTACCATTCTACCCTTGATGTCCATGAATTCAATTTCTTTAAGATTCTAAATGTAAATTAGGTCAAGCAGTATTTTCCCTTTTCTGCCTGGCTTCTTTCACTTAACAAAATGTCCTCTAGGTCCATCCAGATTGTCACAAATGACAGGATCTCCTTACTTTCTAAGACTAAATAGCATTCCAGTGTGTGCATTTATATCAATTTTCTTTTTCCATTCATTGGTCGATGGACACCTAGGACATAAAGCTGCAAAACTTAAAATACTTTCCAAGGAGTTACCCCCAGATATTATGTCTTTTTTTCCCTCCATTGCTCTCTTTCCTTGTCCCCTGCTTCTTTCTATAATTTGTTGAGACTAAATCTTTTCCCCTGGGCACAAACTGGATCTCTGTCCCTCCCTCTTCCTTGATGAATGGGCCATTCACTAAGCCTCTAATGGCTCCTCAACTCTTTCTTGGGAGAATCAACATCAGACTCATTACACAGCCACCAGGATGTATCAGAATCAGCATTTCTGCTCCTCAAACTGCAAAGCCTCTTCTATTATTCATTGTTTTATAAATGAGGCCAATTTGCTCATCTTCAAGCTGGGGGAGAATAAAATATATCAAAAAAAATCATCCCATCTCCCTGTTATCCAGAGCGCTTAAAGAGTGATTTTGGGAAATTCTCAATATCAAAAAAAAAAAAAAAAAAAAAAAGGTTTATATTCTCAATATAAAAAAAAGGTTTATATTCCTTTAACTATGGTAATAATTGGGATATAATGTCTGGAAAACTGCCTCACATTTGGAATGCTGTAGGGTTGTCACCTGAAAGCCACTTCAGAACTGGGGAAGTCACCTTTTTTACACCCATGAATAATAATTAATTCCAAGATACAGGTTGGAATCTAATTCAGCTGAATTACCCTTAGCTTTACAAAATATACCAACAAATTTTATTCAAGATATAGATGTATATCACATTAGATTTTATAAAGTGGGTTCCTACATATTTCCTCACTTGGGCTCATAATCACCCTGTGTGGTAGGCAGAGCAAATGTTATTGTTCTTCCCACTTTACAGATGCAAAAGTTGGTAATGAGATAAAGATCACCCAACTGGTCAAAAGCGGAGTTAGTTGTTGACTCTTAAGTTTTCTGCCTTCCCGTTTGACAGGTGTGCTGCCAGTATTGGGGCTCACCAGTAAGATACTTCATTGAACAAAATGGGTAGAAATTATGGTAGAGCACTGACCTATTAACTGCCTAGGTTGAAGGAAGAAATATGTACCATTCTCAGACTGTTTCCTGTTGCCATTAAGATAAAACTGAATGAGGGGCTGAGGCTGTAGCTCAGTGGTAAAGTGCTTGCCTTGTGTGTGTGAGACACTGGGTTCAATCCTCAGCACCACATATAAATAAATAAAGACACTGTGTGTTCATCTACAACTAAATACATATTAAAAATAAAGGATAAAACTGAATGAAGTATTTTCACTGTTATATGGCTTCACTTCTTTTAAATAAAAAGCACATTTTCCTGAATACTTAAATTTTAAATCTGTAACTTTAATAACGTTTCATTAAAATCAATGTGAGGTGGTTTCTTCTGGGGTGCAAGTTAATATTTTACATTCTTCTTTCCTAGATTAAAAAAAAATCTGTAAAAGAGCATGACATGCCCTGTTAACTGCATAAGTCATGGTCACCCATGGTATGATTTGCGCCCTACAACCAGATTGTTGGATAAGGAGAAGGAGAGCAGAGACTAGAGGATATGTGTGTGGGATATGGCTAAATAGGCCAGGACACTAAAGGCCCAGGCAGGAATTTTACTACCAGTGACCACTTCTGCCTCTTAAAAAGAAGGTGGCTCTTGATAAGGGAGGCTATGCACAGCCATCCTGTCCCATGGTCAATCGAGAGACAAAGCCAGATGTGGTGGCACACACCTATAATCCCAGCAGCTCGGGAGGCTGAGGCAGGAGGATTACAAGTTCAAAACCAGCAAGGCTCTAAGCAACTTAGTGAGACCCTGTCTGTAAATAAAGATAAAAGGGCTGGGGATGTGGCTCAATGGTTAAGTACCCAGGGGTTCAATCCCCAATACCACCCAGGGGTTCAATCCCCAATACCAAATAAATAAATAAATAATTTTTTAAAAATTTAAAAATATAAAACAAAGATCAAAGCCAGTACACCTGGCTTCACATGCTCCCCATAAAAGGAACTGTGCTGTTCTCCATAAAAGGAAGGCCAGGATTTGATGCATGCCAATGCAATTCTTTATTCATGAGTTCAGAGATTGCCTACTGTGAAAAAAATGCAAAATTCAGCTCATCCTATCCTTTACCTAAATAAAGTTTTTATTGCATTTATTACTTTTTTTTTCCAATTAGGAAAATGTATTTATGTATTTATCTTTCCTTTTTAGGAAGAACTCAGTTTTGCATTAGAAGCTCATGTACCCTGTCCTTCAGAACACCAAAGACAGGACAAAGGGAAAGAAGCAGGCTTGAAACTTGTCTTGGAGTGGGACATATGTATGTGGGAACAAATGCAGTTGCAAGGTAGATACTGTAGGAATGCAGGTATCAAGAAAAGAGGAAGACAGAGAGCAGTAATGTAGTAAATTTCAAGGGCAGGGTTAGGCAGAATACCTAATCATGAACATGGTGCAATGTGAGCAACTACATGACTCTTTTTTTTTTAATAGAACATTCCCAATACCAAATAGTCTGTCCTATTGTCCCTATAAATAAATTTGAAGCAGTCACTCTTCTTGTCACAATTTTTACTTTAACCCTTCCATGGAGTATTAATCACATAATTCTGAATGATCATGGTCATGTGTACTGATTGTATAAATCCTCCAAGAATGTGAACACTTTCCCAAAGTAATTTCACACTGGATTCCACTCACGCTTTCAACTATGTGAAGCAGGAACATGCTAAATCACTTCTTCTTCACATTCCACTAGGGATTATTATTTAGTTTTTAGATACAGAATATATCACACTTTTCAGGTTATGTAGTGAACAGTTCTAATGCTTACAATCTAGAGGTAAGGGGGAAAGGGTACCAAATTTCAGTTGGACTAGAAGAAAAGGCTTTAGTGATCTACTGCCCAGAAGTTGACTGTAAAAAATAAAAATGCATTGCATATTTCAAAATTGCTGAAGGGGTCTATTATTAAAGTTTTCACCACAAAAAATGTAAATATGTGAGGTGATGGATTTGTTAATTCACTTGATGTAATCATTCCACAATGTAAGCATGTATCAAAACATTACCTCGTACCCCATGAATATATGCAATTACTATTTTTTAATTAGAAATCTAGAAGAAGGAAAACATCAAAATGCTATATTTATAACTGAACAGGTTCTCTTTTCCTGTATATACAGGCTTGTAGTGTTGCTCATTCCTAACACTTGTGGGGAGCACCTGAAGGGGGAAAGGAAGTTTCAGGCTCATTCCCACTTCACTGTGAGCAATGTATATGATCAATACAGTTTGCCAATGCTATTTGATGTTTACTTTTACATATTTTCTTGGGCCCGCTCTCCCAGGCACCATATGAAATAACAAGTGACTAAAATGGGGATAAGTAATAGAAAAATAGACACTAAAGCTCTTGACTAAAAATAATATAGCACAGAACTTTCTACCCTCCACTTTATTATTTCCTGTACCACCATGACCTAATTTTCAGTGAGTGAAATACCATTGGTTGGAAGCACTGGTTATGCCTATAGTTCCTTGTAAAGCAGTTTGGGGGCATCTTCAGACCATCTGGAAACTCTGAGTGAGTCAATAATACAATCTGGCCATGTCACAAAATCAATGGAAAATGATGTTTAGCTGAGGAATGAGTGCTCAGACTGCACCAGGAGTCATGTGCAAGGCTCTGGTTCCCTGGCCACTTACGACTGATGAGAAGAAACCTTTGTGGCCATTTGCTTGTTATTTTCCCCATATGGTGCATGAATACTGCAGATTAACTGGACTTTGTGTAAGCCCCACGATAAAGATTCTCTTGCTTCTGTTGTGCAAATATTTAAATATCTTGTAAGTATATCATAGATTGGGAAGGCTGTCTTTCACTTTTTTGTAAAAATTCACATTCAATTCATACTGGGTAATGTTAAAAATTGGACAAACAAGATGCATTATAACTCTGAATAACTGGGGATTGTCTCACCACTGTGAAATTAAAGCAGAATAAAGAGAAAAAAAATCCCTCCTCTTTGTGGAAGCTGTTAAGATTGTAACTTTCCCAGGGATTAAACTCGGGCACTGGATCACTGAGCCACATTCCCAGCCCTACTTTGCATTTTATTTAGAGACAGGATCTCATTGAGTTGCTTAGCACCTCGCCGTTGCTGAGGCTGGTTTTGAACTCGTGATCCTCCTGTCTCAGCCTCCTGAGCCGCTGGGATTACAGGTGTGTGCCACTGTGCCCAGCTGATTGTAGCTTTCTTTAAGCTATGATTCCAAGTGCTGGAGTTTACGGAAACTATCTCTTGTCCCTGTGTAATCTCTGTGTTCCTTTCTCACACCTGTCGAGTCAAAATGATCTAGTAACAAATACCTGACATCTTGCCAATACAAATATCCATCTCTCTCCATATACTTGGGCTTAGAAACATTCTTTCAGGTATTTATTGAGTACTTTGGTAGCTCAAGGTCACACTGATTGCTTTCTGCATGAGATTTTAGGGGGATACCTTGTATAGGAATTTCCTGCCTATGTGCATATGAAAAATACTGGGATACAGAACCACTGCCTGAATATATCTCTGTGTGGGATTTAAATAGTTCATTTATTTATTTACTTGCAAAAAGGCCATGTTTCAACAGGGGAGAATATGATATAGGAAAAGAAAATTAAGAAAGTTTCTACTTGGTGGATGCAGGAGAAAGGAAAGTTTTTCTTTCCTGTCTTTAAGTACTCTGGATTTAATATACAAATCCAAGAGCAAATTTCAAATGACTGAATTAATACTTACTTTGTCAATAGGAATTTCATGTACTTTAAGATTCTGACCTTCCTCTGTACAGAAATCCTACCAATGTACCCCCTGCCACGGTAGTTCGGCTAAATGCCCTTATGCATAACTGGTGGGTTTTCAACATAGTCAACATAGGGCCTTTTAATAAGACCTACTAAATAATTTATATTATAGTCAAATACACACTATGGGTGCCTCTGGAAAAGGTTTCTTTAGGTAAAATGCAATTTATATATTCAGTTTGCTTACTATAAAAATAGCCCAGAAATTCCCTACCAATATAAAAGTATAGTGAGGTTAAATTAAGTTGATTCCCTGTGCCTATAGGATTGAGAAACAGGGATACACACACTGTCAGCAATGTAAAAGGGATAACTGAAATACAGCAAGCTGTCAATCA
The DNA here is from genome assembly GCF_001458135.2 of Marmota marmota marmota. Taxonomy (NCBI): domain Eukaryota; kingdom Metazoa; phylum Chordata; class Mammalia; order Rodentia; family Sciuridae; genus Marmota; species Marmota marmota. The sequence goes on from NW_026000272.1 coordinate 9,907,758, forward strand.
CTGGCTCTCATCAGGAACTGGGAATAACTGTCAAGGTGATGTGTAAGTCATCATTTTGATGGCATTTTTATGACCTCATTTTAAGTTCTATTTTTATTTCTCCATTGCATTTTATCACAAACCTCTGCAATTGTTTAAATAAGACCCTCAGGATGTACCAAAGAAGGCATCTCTAGGCATTTTTCTTTTTTCCCTGATACTGGGATTGAGCCAGGGTGTTGTGCATATGATAAAAGAGCCTAGCTACTGAGCTGGATGCCTAGCCCTGCAATCTTGCATGCTTTAAAGCCATCTGGTATTTCCGGACTTCCTCAAGGCTCTAGTTTTATGTTTTTCCCTACATTCAAAAAACAAAAAAGTTTCTTTACACATCAGAAGCTAAAGTTTCCTTTCCTCAGATAACAGCAACTCTGAATACAATTCCCATCTGGGCAACAAGAAAATTTCTGTCTGAAGTGACTGGCACTCTTGACCATTCCCTCGCCAACTCTGAGGCCCCACAGTACTTGTGGCTGTTTTCCAGGGGCTCACAGTACCTTTCCAGGCTGCACTTTCTCTCCCCTCTTCCCAACCTCTTAATCTCGTTTGCATTTCTGCCATTTCTATCCAGGTACCTGGACCAAATCTTTGAGAACAGTGAGATGCCCTGCTTCGGCTGTTGAGATTTCAAAGGGACTGATTTTAAGGCTCTAGGATCTTCTGGAATACCTGCTCTGTAATCATGGACCACAGTAGCATCAATGTGGAGCTCGACAAGACTCCTAGGGTCCCAGGCAGGTGATTGCCAGCCAGAGTCTATGCCTTGGAGAGGAATATATAATCTTTTATTCTGTTTCAATCTTTATAGATCTCAAAGTAACTTCCGTGGGAATTTCAGTTTTATCCTAACAATTAGCCTCATCATTTGGGGTTAAGTAGGGCAAGTGTATAATGCCACTGGCATTTTTCATTTGAGAAAACAGACACTAAAGATGTCTCAGGTCATATTGTGAATACATGGGGAATTGATATAAAGTACTGCTGAGTAACATAAATAATCCTCTAACTCTTCTACAACTATTACTCCTAACAATAGCAACAATGATAATGGTACCTATGGATTCTATTTTTATGAGCACAGATGACAAGAATCGATGCACAACATTGTTAGGAAGAACCTACATAGGCAATGCCATTTTGAAACATACATATCCTCCATCTTAAAGAGTCACCTCACAGTGACTCCGACTCAGCCTGACCTTAAACCCCAGACAACTACTCCATCATCATATAAAGTAAGGAAATTGTTATCTGGGACTAGAATCCTAAAAATACCTGGTTCTGCATGAAACAGTGACCACCTCAAAGAATGGAGGTGAGGACCAAAACGACCCCTCCCTGACAATCTCCTAGCAAGGCTTAACTGCAAAAATTCCCCTGCTCCCTCATGCCCCTTTATCTATCCTAGGCTGAAAGAGGAAGATGACCCTCAGTCTTCACTGGACCCCCTCTGCAGGTTTGTCCTGAATAAACCTGTTGAGCCTCCTGCCCTCTGTATTTCCTTCAGTTGCTTCTTTCCTTACAAACATTACAAAGGCACTACTTCGAATTTAATTTTGAAACTTCAGTGAATTAGTCAATGATAAATATCTCCTTTTGAACAATATCAGCTACATAATTTGTGGTGCCTAGTGTAATATACAAATGTGGGGCCCTTTCCTCAAAACTTATTAAAAATTTCAAGTCAGTGATAGCCCGCTATTAAACCAAACATGGGGACCTTTTTAGCACCAGGCCTAGGTCACAAGTTCATAAAGTTGACCATGTTGCTAAGCCTTCAGAGATACCCAAGTCTTAGTGTAATGTTCAACTGTAGGGTTAACGGACAAAATGTGTCATCTGTTTTCTTATTCTTATTCCATGAAAACTTTTGGTTTTGTTAGCTCTTATAAATCTCTTGCATCATCAAGAGTACTATGAGAATCAGAGATGTGTCACAATTCTTGGATGACAAATCTGCTTTTTACTTCACTGATTTGTAATATAATAAACTTCCTGTGGAATCCTGATACATCTTGCTGTCCCTTTCAAATACTATATAAAACCAAAGAAGGAAAGCAGCTCAATCTCCATCCCTTCCCCTCTTAGGCCCTTCAGTTGAGAAAGGATACATTGATGATGCTAAGACCAAACTAAATCATGACAAGAAAAAAGGATCCCTTTGTCAGCCCACTTATAAAGAACAAACAGCCATTGAAGGCACAGCCTCATACAAGACTGTGCTAAGCGGTTCTCAGTGCAGAGATGCTAGACATTTTCAGTATGGAGAAATCCAGTCTGTCTCCAGCCATGGATCCACCCATCCCCATTGTTCCAGAGCCTTCCCACTTCCCAGCCAGGAAACCAATAACAGAATGCTGGGAAAGCTATCAAAGGATAAAGTGTATAATGTAATGTTATTTAAGAGGTCTATGATGACATTTTAAATGAGAGCCATGTTTTGTTTTTTTCTAAATACAATACTCAGAAAGGGTATTTTCACTGATGTCTGCTGACGTCTAAACTCCAATGCTGATATGGCTTGGAGTCTGGCTTTCTGCCCTGCATGATCCTTTTGTTTTGACAAATGAGACAAATGACTAACTGTACTTAATCAATTCTAAGATGCATATTTTTTCATCTCTGAAATTAGAACCAATGGCATTCTGCAGTTACTATGGGCCAAGAGGCAGCTGAATGGGAGTTGTCACTGTCTATATATGCATAGACTTGGTCATGGCTATTGTAATATCATGATAAATTATAAATATATATGCATAAATAAGTCTAAATAAGCTCTTTCTGTGAGTATAAAATTAAAACTCTATAGACATGAAAGCATTACATAATAGTTTCTCTGGGAAATATATCTTTTTCTCAGTGTTACATAAAAAGAATTACCTTTAAAAAATCTCAGATGTAATGAAATACTTACAATATCCAGCACTGGGAATTTTGAAGAGTTTGAAAAGCTGTACATGGAATCACTGAGATGCTTACCCAAGTTCATACTAGGAAAATTTCTAGTTACTAATTAAAGATTCTTTTTCAAATATCTTTAATGGAATATTGCTTCATTTTTACTTGTACCTGATCACAACAAGAAATTCTCCAACATAAAAACCAAAACACCAGTAAGATACTGATTATATCAAAATACTAATATACTAGACTAGATTAGAGAATAAATTAATTTTTTCCATACTTGTAGCTTTACAGGAAGTTAGAGATTTTTCAATAGGAGCTCTCGACCAGTGCTATCTTATAATACATATAATGTGAATCACATACAAAATTTTCAATTTTCTTTTTAATTGTTGATGGATCTTTATTTTATTCATTTATTTATATGTTGTGCTAAGGATCGAACCCAGTACCTCACACATGCTAGGCAAGTGCTTTACCACTGAGCCACAACCCCAGCTTTCAATTTTCATGTTGCAATATTTTAAAAAGTTTAAAAATCAAGTGAAATTAATTTTAATGTCATTTACTATTTAGCTCAATATACCCAAAATATTATCAACCTGTAACCAATTTAAAATATTAGCCAAATTCTTGTTTGCCCTGTCTTTGAAATTTACTGTGTATCTACACTCATAGCATATCTCAATTAATACCAGCCATATTTCAAATGTTCAACAGCTACATGTGACTTGCGGTTCCCAAACTGGACAACATAGGTATGCATTTATTAACAAAATCATCCCTTCCAGAAACATGATTAACCATAAGAGCATTTAGCAGAAATTCAAAAGTGGGAGCTACATCCACTATCCACTGTACCCTTGTAAATGTGAACTACAATAAACTGGTTATTCCAACAAAGACAATAATACATTGCTCAGGAGCAATCCTGCTGGGGATAGTCTAGCACAATGGTCTTCAAACTAGGCTACTGGTACATGAAATCTTTTAAGAAATACATGAGTAGGGCTGGGCACAGTGGTGCACACCTGTAATCCCAGCAGCTCAGGAAGCTGAGACAGGAGGATGGCAAGTTCAAAGCCAGCCTTAGCAATTTAGCAAGGCCCTAAGCAACTCAGAGAGACCCTGTCTCTAAATAAAATATATATAAAAAAAAAAAAAAAGGCTGGGAATGTGGCTTAGTAGTTAAGTGAGTTCAATCCCTGGTACCAAAAAAAAAAAAGTGTATGAGTAGGGACAGGATCCGGGTTTCCACTTTCTGATTCTCAACTTTCATGTGTATTCTCTCTTAAAATTAATTTGCCTAAGGACAACTTTACTGCCCATCCTCCGCGTATTTAAAATTAAAACTCCCCCCACCCAGTTATTCTCAATTTTAAGCACTAAAATGTGTTGTCAACAAGAAAGAAAAGCACCTCCTGGCTAATAGTATGCATTGTTGATGCTGATTCTTTAACTATAATTGGATTGTTTTCCAGCACTAAAAATGTTTATACTGGTAAAATATATGCACAGAAATTGTATGTGATTTCTTTCAGATAAGGTACATCATTCAATTAAACTAATTAAAACCCATTTTTTCAGATTGTATCTTTAAATATCTTTTCCAATTAAAACCAATCTTCATCTCATTTTATAAAAAACATTTTTTTATCTCATATTATCAAAAATAATTAGGATGTACTAGTTTCTACAGCAGTTATTTTTAGCAATATATACTTTCTTCTTTCATAAAATATGGCTGAAAAGTTTGATCCTGTGTTCTAACAAAATTCATGGACTTAAAATATTTTTATATGTAATTAATTATTCCCAGAAACCCAACACTAGTGTTCTAAAAACATGTGTATACATATTTACCAAAGGAAACTGTACTTGCCATCAGATTCCTTGTTTCATCTGTCTTATAATATCTGCTAAATATTTTACCGTTTAATTTAAAATGACATACCAGGGGCTGGGGCTGCAGCTTAGTGGTGGAATGGTTGCCTAGTATATGCGAAGCCCCGGGTTTAATCTCCAGCACCACAAAAATAAATAAACAAATAAATAAAATTGCATGCCAGTTTATGTGTAATAATGACTGTAATGCATTCCACTATTATTGTGTATTTAAAAAATAAATAAAATTAAAATAAAAAAATTACATACCAGAAATGAAATTAGTATTCAATTTCTTAATTTACTTTGAAGTGGATAAATACCTCATTATTATTTTAATCTTATATTCACTTTGTTATTTATTTAACAAGAGATATTCCCTATTTGATTTCTCTGTGGTTTTAATGCTGATCATCAAAATGCATCTTGATATATTTTCATTTAAAAAATAGAGCCAGATTTTTTCTCTAAAAATAAATCTGATTTGGCTGATTATTTTGACATGAACATAGCCTTTGCCAATTAAATTGTAAATATTTTCTATAATATTGTTGATTCAAATCTGCAGCAAGTTTTTATACTTAAAGGATGCAATAAGTCAAAAGCATTTTATAAAAATTATTGTATTGGCAAATACATATTAATCTAAGTATTTTGATCTTCCCAACCTTTTTTAATTATAGTGGATTAAGAATACTGCCTCAAAGTATAACAGATATAATGGTCATTTGATAAATCTTAGTAAAGCCATTCTGGTAAGCTTCTGGAAACTGAAAATGTAAATGGTTCTGCAACAAATCCTTTAGTAAATTAGAGGGCTTCTTTGCTTTCATGGAATTAAAAATTGACCTAATCAAGCTGTCCATTTAAACTTTAAAATTTTATTTAAAAATAAAATTAACATAAATTTTATTTAAAAAATTTAAAGACATTAAAATTTATTCTATCTTATTTTTTGGTACTGGAGATTGAACCCAGGGTGCTTTACTACTGAGTTACATCCCCAGTCCTTTTTAATTTTTTGAGACAGGGTCTTGCTAAGTTGCTGAGGCTAGCCTGGAACCTCTTAACCTCCCATCTCAACCTCCCCAGTCACTGGGATTACAGGCATGCACCACTGCACCCAGAGAAAAATTATTTTTGATGATAGGTCACTCTATAATTTTTGACCTATGATTTATACACTCATTCCTTTTCTTTCCACTTATTTGTAAGAACAAAGTTATCTGAGTTCTTCTATCTGTAAAAATGAAAAATAAGAAAAAAATACTGCATTCTGTCTTATTAGAAATAATAGTAATTTTCAGAGTCATAAACTAATTTGGGGAAAAATAAGGTCACATTTACTTAAGAGATGCATTTCCAACCACTTCTACTTTCCATTTTAGTAATTACTTACCAAAATGTATGATATCTTATGTTCTTCTGATCAACTGTTTGGTACTAACAATTTAATGAGAAAATTTTTAATACTTAAGAGGCTTAGAGTCACAGGGAAATTTTTTCATCCTTATATATTTTCTATAGAGATGTATTATAAGGAGACTATTAAAAGGCCTTTTAACATAAAAATATATTACCTTAGAATAAATTATGTGAAGGAAGTTGAATGGAATGGTTATTTCAAGGACATGGGAAAATCATATAAATTTCTGATGACTAAAGTAGACCTACTTCCTTGTATTTTTCCTTAAATCAACAATGATAAAATTCAAATTAGTACAGCATTTTTATTTCACTGAACAATGCAACATATGATGAAATCATTTTATTTAAAACCACAAGTACTTACAATATGGTAAGAAATTATAACTCTGCAAATGTTTAAACTTATAGTAAATATCTGGTGTTAACTTTAAGACAAGAATGTAGTGGGGTACACGGTTTCTCAAAATGATTTTAGGTGGCAAATAGAAAATGTAAAACCACTGCTATAGAACATATCACCTATGAAACCCAAATACAAATTTGGGGCATGTGTGGGAAATGAGATTTTCAAAGGAGTTCATTTTTATGACTGCTTTTTAATTTCAGGATATAGCAGAAACCCCTATAACATGATGTATTCTAGCTTATTTACCAGTATGGTTACACAACCTTTGAACAGTTTAGAGCAATGCACAAATATTGTACTTACTCGATATGGTCACTAGGTGGCAAGTGTGCACTTGGCACGAAGCCCTCTCTCTCCCACTCTCAATCTTCCAGCTTCTGCAAAAGGGAAAAAAAAATGCTAAAGACAGTAATAACAACAACAAATAATAATGACAGGAAATAATTGTTTCAAGTCTTTCCATTTTCCAGGGACAGGAAGAAAGCCTTATCACCTTTGAGAATTTCAGAAATAATCTTATTTGTGAATATAATATATTCTTTTTTAAAAACATTTTTTAGTTATACATGGACACAATATCTTTATTTTGTTTATTTATTTATTATTATTTTATTTTTTGTTTTCGGCGGACACAACATCTTTATTTTATTTTATGTGGTGCTGAGGATCGAATCCAGGCCGCAGGCATGCCAGGCGAGTGTGCTACCGCTTCAGCCACATCCCCAACCCGTGTTTATTTACTTTTATGTGGTGCTGGGGATCGAACCCAGTGCCTCACATATGCGAGGCAAGTGCTCTACCACTGAGCCACAACCCCAGCCCCACATTTTTTTATTAATACATTAAAATGATTCTTTATTAGAACATTTACAAATAAAGTTAATTAATAAATCAATATAATAAAATCATGCAGTTTGACCATAAAAATCAAATCCTATCTAGATAAGTACTTTGGCTCTAACAAAATAAAAAAATAGCAGCAGCAGCAGCGACATCTATGACATTCCAAACGGTAAGGTTAATCCCTTTATTTCACTGAATCTTCAAACAACTCTGAACAATAGCTGCCAAGATTACCCCTATGTTACCTGTGCAAAAGCAAAAAATGACCCCAAATCAATGAGACAGTAAGTGATAGTTCTGGGATGAAAATGTTTTGCATTTAATAGCTATGCATTTAAGTATTAAAATGTGACATTTTGGTGCTGTTTGTGCACACATACACGTGTGTGTGTGTGTATGTGTGTGTGTGTATCTTTCTATATTTGGTTATGTACCCGATGATATTTCTGTGCTTCCATGTGATCTCTGATTCTGTGTATGATCTTTCTGATCTACTTTTATACAGTGTAGTCAACTGAGGGGGCTTGACAATTTTCAGTTTTTGTTTAAGATGCTAAGACTAAGGATCATTAAAAGTCACAACTTCCAGGGGCTGGGGTTGTGGCTCAGTGGTAGAGCACTCACCTAGCACGTGTGAGGCCCTGGGTTTGATCCTCAGTACCACATAAAAATAAATAAATAACATAAAGGTATTGTGTCCAACTACAACTAAAAATAATCTTTTTTTTTAAAGTCACAACTTCCTTTAAAAAGTATTTGTATGTCTCTTACATGTGATTAAAGTTTTTTTTTGGGGGGGGAGGAAATGGAGGGTACCAGGGATTGAACTCAGGGGCACTCAACCATTGAGCCACATCCCCAGCCCTATTTTGTATTTTATTTAGAGACAGGGTCTCACTGAGTTGCTTAGGGCCTCACTTTGAACTTGTGATCCTCCTGCCTCAGCCTCCTGAGCTGCTGGGATTATAGGCATGTGCCACTGTGCCCCCTAGATGTTTGTGTTTTTATAAGTATAAATCTGCATGTGTCTCTGTGCATGTAAGTCTGTGTTTCTGTTTTGAGGACTTACATAGCTACTCTGGCACATGTAAGTCTATGTGTTTTCATATACTTAACATACATTTAGAACTTGTGTACCATTATGAGCATATGAGTAGATCTACAGATCATTGTGTGTGACTATGTGTGTCAATGTATGTATATGTTGGTATGTGAGTGTGCACATCTGTCTGTATGGATGTCTGTATGTGTACACTTTCGAATGTGTTTAGGTATGTACTATGTATAGACATATATGTATGTCTTTTATATGCTCAGAATGTGATCTACCTTGGTCTTTCTGAGAGAAGGCATGACATGTAAGTGTACATCTGCATGTGCATTTGTGTGTCTATATGTAAGTGTATTTATAGAGCTCTGTGTGCATGTGTCTGCAAGAGGTTCTGAGTGCATCACCATGTAAGAGGGTGAATATGTATGTAAATATGTAGGACTGTACCTATATTTATCTATTGCTGAATCCATACTTATAAGATGACATCTGTGTCTGTGCAGACATGTTTGATCCCCATATTAACTGGCTGCAAATATTCTTCTGTGTGAGTCTCTGCATTTCTATGCATCTGCATGTACATAATGTGTACATCTGGGTGTGAGTCTCCACATCTGTACCTTTATATTCTTGCCTGTACTTCTCTTCATGACTAGGAGCTTCTATATTCACGTGTGTAAGCCTTGGTGTTTATCCATGTGTTCATCCACCTGTGTGTGTGTATGCCTGTGAGACCATCTTCTGTCTATGAGCATGCATGTATGTTTGAATATAAATCTGTCTGCATGCAAATTAATGTCTTCAAAGAGTCTCTGAGCAAGTGCAGCTGTGTGTAGATAGAATGTTGTTGTGCATGTGAGGACTCAGTACGTACAGCCTCCTCTGAAAAATACTGATTACTGAATATAGTGACCGGTCTGATAACACAAGCTTTTTTATTATCTAAAGACAAAAAACAAGTAGCTGCTCAGATATTGAGATTCCTGTCGGAGCACTGCTGGTGAAGATGCCAGCATGCACCTTAGTTCCTCCTCACCTCTGGCTGGAAGTAGGGCCTACATGCTGCCTCCTGCTTCACCAGGCTTGTTTGTTAAAAGGGCTCCAAAGTTGCTTCTGCCTTCCCCACTCTACTGTCCTTTGGCTGAAAGTTAAGATTAAGGCACCAGGTATTATTTAATCTGTACCACAGTCTTGGAGGCAGGAACCAGTATCATTCTCAGTTTGCAAATGAAGAACTGTGAACCAGAGAATTAGAGTGCCTCAGCTAAGGTCATAAGGCCAATAAGTGGCAGGGACTGAATCCAAAAGCAGGTCTGACTTCAGCAAACTCATATTCCTCATACTCTACCACAGAACCATTCCAACTACCTAACAGCTTCCAGCACCGGGAAGTGGTGGAGCTGGGACTGGAGGCAGGCATGTCAGCCCTCAAAGGCTTTATTCTGAACTTTAGCCCTTTTCTGAAACAATCTCATTTAATCCTTAATAGGATAAGGATTTCATACATGTTGACAAATGGGCAGATGAACTCAAGGAAGTGTAGTCACTTGCCAAAGCTCTGTGTGAGCACGTTGGTCCTCTGTTCAGATCCTAAGGAGCAATATGACTTGTCCTTTGGGAATCAATATAAGACGAAGTTTGGCCTCGTGAAGTGACTTAATGTTCTAGTGTGAGCACACGCATCACGCCCTTCTCTAGGTATTGTATGGTCTTCTGAGCACTCTAATAGGCCTGGGTATTACAAAATGTGGGGTAAGTTTCTTTGCTGTGGGGTGAGTATGTATGTTATGCATTATGTCTCCCTGTGGGTAGCTCTTCTCTGCATCATGGTGCAGTCTAGGGTTTGAGTCTCCGAAGACTACAGGGCTAATCGGAATACTCTGGTGCTAATTTCTGGGTTAAATGACATGTCTCTGTGTCATGGCACAAGGCTAGATATAATGGGATGAGTCTGGTGAGGTCAATCTTGTGATGGAGAAAATATTTTTGTTTAAAATGAAGTCTCTCTTGCATCAGGGATTGGGTCTATGCATTGGGGGGTGATAAGTCTTTAATGTCAAGGGGTGAGTCTGATAAGAAAGTGGCTCTAAGCATTACTGGCAAGTATGTGGGCAGCTTGAAATGTCAGTGAGTTGCAGATCCTGTGCAGGAATTTTTTGTGGTGGTGGTCTGTGCATGCATTGTGATGCTATTTTCTACATTCAAAGAGGCAAGCACAGATGGCCTGAGGTGAAGTAGTGGTAGGCTGACTCTATGAATCATGTGGCTTGTGAGTTCTGGGGCATTTGATTTGGTGTGTGTTTTGTGGGAGTGATTTGGGGTGCCATGACTTTTATTATTGTAGTATTTTGGATGCACTCACGTGTACTCCTAGGGAGTTTATGAACTGTGAAACCGACCTCACCCTACAGGGCAGGTCTGGAGTCTGTGGTTCACACAGTTAAGTCTATATATTGTGGGAAATGGCTTGAAGTCATAGGGAGAGACTACGTTTCACAGATTGATTTCAGAGATCCCATAATAAATCTGTGTAATATTGCTTATTTTTTGTACATTAAAGTACGTTTGGGCTTTATGGGAAATGCACATTTTTGAGAGGCTAAATCCCTCCAGTGTGAGATTCTGGCTGCACACAGCGGTGTTTCTAGAAGTTGTGGTCCAATTCTATGCACCACGGGGTGAGTCTGTATGATATAGACTAATTTCAGATGTGGTGTGGGTTATGTCTTATTGTTGTAAAGAAAGTTTGGGTCATTAGGCACAAGTCTGGGATGTGATAGAGTGTGTGTTTGTACTGTGGAGACACACTGTGTATTGTAGGTCCAGTCTGCAGTATGATGCAATTCTAGGGCAGAGGTTATAGCTCAGTGGCAGAGAGCTTGCCTAGCATGTGTGATGCACTGGGTTTGATCCTTAGCATCACATAAAAATAAACAAATAAAATAAAGGAATGCTATCCATATACAACTACAAAAAAGTTTTTTTTTTTAAAAAATATGCAATTCTGGGCTGTGGCTCAGTGGTAGCGCACTTGCTTGGCATGCTTGAGGCACTGGGTTCAATTCTTAGCACCACATATAAATAAATAAAGTTATATAAAATATATAAAAAATATGCAATTCTAGGGGTGGGGTTATAGCTCAATGGTAGCTCTTGCCTCGCATGTGTGAGGCACTGGGTTTGATCCTCAGCACCACATAAANTGTGTGAGGCACTGGGTTTGATCCTCAGCACCACATAAAAATAAATAAATAAAATATTGTGTCCATCTACAACTATTTTTTAAAAAAAATATACAATTCTATTTAGGTGTAGTGCCACAAGTCTGTAATCCCAGCAATTTGGGAGGCTGAAGCAGAAAGATCACAAGTTCAAGGCCAGCCTCAGTAACTTAGTGAGGTCCTCTCTCAAAATAAAAAATAAAAAGGGCTGGGAATACAGCTTAGAAGTAAAGTACCCAGTACCCACCCCCCACCCCCCCAAAAAAAAGATTCTCTGTGTTGTGGAGTACACCATATGTAACTAAGTGTGTCTTGGTTGTAAATCTTTGTTGGGGGTGATGGTTTATTTTGAAGGTACGTTTGTGCATCACAGGGTGTGTCTCTGAGTGGCAGCAAGGCTATATATTGTGGGCCTTGTTGTATATTGTTTTCATGTACATTTTTGCATATTGTGGGTCATGTTTTGATGTTGTGGGGTGATGTGAGTTTGGGATCATATTCTGGGTGCTGTATGAGTCAGTGTCATGGAGCATATGAGTGCATTGTGGGGAGAATCTAATATGGGCTGGGTCTGCTTGCTGTGACTGGATTCTAGGTGTTGTGGAGTGAGTCTGCACTTGGGGGTAGTCTAAAAATGACATAGTAATTCTGAGACTGTGGAGAATGTCCATAAATTTTCAAGGTGCAGTATAGGATGTATCTTTTCATTGGCAAGTTTGCCAAAGTGTTGTTAGGGTGAGGATGCACATCGTAGACTGCATCTAGGGGGTGGGTTAAGGGTGACTTGTGGGGTGAGAATTGGCTATAAAACCCATGTCTGGTGAGGAACGTATCTGTACAATATGGGGTACAGATACTGGTGCCTCAGGGACATGGTATTGCACAACAATACCTGATTCTGCAGGCCAAGCCTGTCAGTCCCAGAGCAATTCTAGGTGTGGAAGGGCATGTGTTTTCTTTGAGGGGTATTTACACTACAGAGTGATTATATGCATTTTGAAGCAATTTAGTGTTTGTGAGAAAGTCCTTCTGTCAACAGGGTACATCTTCCTATTGTAAGTTGTATCTACTGACTGTGGAGCTAGTTTGGGCACCCTAAGACATGTCTCAGTATTGTATGGCAAGACAATTTGTAAGTGTTGCTGGATGTTTGGGATTTGTTCTTGCTACAATGGGGTAACTGTAGGTTTTAGAGTAAGACTGTGCATTATAGAGATTTTTGGCATCGTGGAACTTACCTATAGGTTGTAGGCCACGTCCTGGTATTTGAATGCAGGCACTCTGGAGCAAGTGTTTTGATTAGAAGTTCACTGTAGGAGTTTTGACGCATTTCTGTAGGATTCTGGTGTAGAGCTCACTTTTGAGGCAAATCTAGGTGTTATGGTAATAGGATGCACTCTGGAATGAGTCTTGGCATTTTGTGAATTTTTGCATTGTAAGGTAGAGTTGTACATGATGGTGGGAGTCTATGGACTGTTCTGGGAGTCATGTCATGAAACGTGTGTGACATCTTAGGTTGGTCTAGGTACTCTGTGGTTGGTGTGGAAGTTATGGGAGAGTCTGAGAATTGCAGGGTTCCTATGGAAGCTGTGGAGTGTTCCTTGACATTGTGGAGCATGTCTGTGTTTAGGGTAGTATCTGGTGGTTGCCATGCATTGCAAAGTGGTTAATTTTTTGTGGAGAAGTCTGTGTTGTAGGCTCACACTGTGCATAGAAGCAGAAGTCTGGGCATTGGAGAACAAATTTGGAAGCTAGGAAAGTTTCATGTGTTGGTGAGACAAGCCTGTTTTCTATGACATGTCCTAGAGCTGCTGGCCAAGAATATGCTGGCAGGGCAAGGAGGCCAAGCTGTGTGTTTGCAGATGTAACTGCATACTGTGTGTCTATTCCCCATGAGTGTCTGTTCTGAGAAATGTCTGTAAGTTGTTGTGCAATACCATGTCCCTGAGGCACCAGTATCTTAGTAAGCCCATTTGTGCATTGTAAGATGTCTAGAGGAGTGAGTGGTAGGAGAAGCTATATATTCTGGATTGAGTGTGTGTTTTACTGCAATTTGGGGTGCTGTGAGGGTGGTCTGGACATTGTAGGGAGAACTCTGCAGTGTTCTGAAATTCTTTGCATCACTTGGGGACAGTCTAAGTTGTGAGGGTTGACTCTACATTGTAAGGCATGTCTGGTTGCTATGGAGGAAATGCTTGTACATGCTGGGTTGTGTGTGTATGTTGTGGAATAATCAGTGCTCCCAGGTGAGTATGAGTGCTCCAGTATGAGTGTTGTGCAGGAAGTTTGGGTCCTGTGGGCATGTCTCTTATGTGACTTGTATGTGTTGCCCATCCTTTCTGTGTACTGCAAGGTATGCCTTAGTGTAATGAAGGCAAGGAGTCATTTTGTAGGGCTTATCTTGGGGATGTGTAAGTGCTGTTAGGTTAGTCTCTGTGATCCAGGGTGAGTATGGCTTCATGAGCCAAATCTGTATGTCATGGGGTAAGTTCGAATATTTTGCCAACAAGCCTTCAACTAGTGGAGCATTTATGGACAGTATAAGATTTGCTGGTTTGCTTCAGCATTTACATGTGCTATATAAATCAAAACTGTGCGTTATGGAATCTCAAGATATTTTGTTGGGTTATTATGTGTTATGGGGAGCACCTGGGTCTTTGTGGGCATATCTGTGTGTGGTGGGATATGTCTGTATACTGCCAGGCCAGTATGGATCTTGCCTTGTGAGACTATAATATGAAGTGAGTACTGGTGTCTATGTGTGTACTGAGAGATTTTTCTGTCTGTTTTCAATCCCTTCTGTGTGTTGTGAGACAAGTCAAGAAGTTGTTATACAGTGCATATGTGCATTGAGGGTTTCTTCCCGTAGGTTGTGAGATCAGAGGAAAACATATTGCAAAAGAAAGATCTTTACAGGGCTGATTTGTGTGGGGAGAGTACATTATGGAGAATGTGATTTGTGCTATGAGGCCAATCTGGGTAGTTGGGGGAACATGGACGTTCTGTGGCAAGTCAGGAAGTTGTAGAGTGCAGTTGGGTGACATTTGTGTATATTAGGGGCTTTGTCTCTATATTCTCCAGCACTGCAGACTTGTGCTGTGAAACAAGGCTTGGTGGCATAGAAGTGAGATTTTATGGAACCGATCTGGCGTTGTGGGGTAGATCTGAATGTCATGAGACAAGTTCTTTCCTTGTGTAATAAACCTGGATGATGAGTACTATGCCTAAGGGGTTTTAATTGCATGTGTGCTGCCCAGCCTCTCTCTGTTCTGTGAAGCTAGCATTTCTGTTCTAGAAACAAAAGAGGCATTTATGGAGACAGTGTATGTTGTGGAATTAGTTCATAGATTTTGAGGATGTCTGTCTATTGTGGGGATTATCTCTGTGTCACTGGGCTCGTCGTACAGAGTGAATGTGGGGATTATGAGGTACACCATGCACTGGGGGGTGTTCTGTGTTTTGCTCACTGTTTCTGTGTGCCATGAGGCCAGTCTTGATATAGCAAAGACAAAAAGATGGGGTATTTTTATGGCCAACCTGTGGGTTGTGAAGATTCTTTTGACCAAGGGCCATTATTATGTGTTGTGGGACAAATCTGAGTGTGATGGAGAGGTCCAGGTGTTTGGGGGTGAATCTAGTTGTGTCGGGTGCATCTTGAGTCTTATGACGTCATTTTGGGTGTTACGGGATGTATCTGTGATTTAAGTGGGTTTTTTGTATGTGTTATTCAACATTCCTATGTGTGCTGAGGCCATGTCTTAATCTGTGTATTCTAGAGTATGCCATATGACATGAGGTAAGGTACAGCCTGGAGTTGCAAGGCAGGTGTGCTTGTGGTGGTGTATTTTGGGTTTATTCAGGGCCATTCTGGGTGTTAAGTGGAAATCTGGGTGTTATGGGGGTAAGTCCTACTGTTTCAGATTTTATCTTTTCAGCATTTGTGTGTTGTGAGGAAAGTCTCAGAATTGTGGAGACAAGAAAACATTGTAGGGGGTTTTTCTATGTGCTGTGTGGGTGATCTTGATATTGCCATGTCAGTCTGGTGGTAACAGGACAAGTCAGGTTATTACAGATCCAGCTTGGCTACTGCAAAGTAAGTCTGGTTGACAAGGAGCACTCAGGGCTTTGTGGAACAGGTCTGGAACTCCTGCGCTGGCCTGTCTTAGGCAAGTCTCTGGGTTGGTGTGCTACAGTGAGGCTATAATGGGGTGACTCTGGCATTGGGCATGTCTATACATCGTGGTGTTTTATGTGCATTTTGTTCAAAATTTCCATGTGTTCTTCTCTAAGTCTTGGTGCTATGGAATCAAAAACCTATGTTTTTCAGGACTAATCTATGTTTCCTGGGGATTATATGTATTATGGGACACATCCATGTATTTAGGGGAAGGCCTGGGTGTCACAGGGTGAGTTCAGTTCTCACGGGGGTGATTCTATTAGGCTAGGGGCATGTGTGAGTACATTACAGCAAGTCTTTATATTGTGAAAAATATCTGTTATTGTAGAAAGTGCCTGTGTATCATCCATCATCTCTGTGTGCTTGAAGGCCAGCGTTGGTGTTGTGCAGAAAGATATTCTATGAGATCAGTCATTATTTTGTGGGAAGAATTTGAAGGTATGTTTGTGTTCTATGACTCCTGTTTGGGTGTTCTGGAGCTGGTCTGGGTGATGGGGGGCCATTTTGTATCTGACAGGACAAATCTGTGTGCTTCAGATGAATCCAGGTACCATGCAGCAAGGCTAGTGGAAGTGGAGTGTGCTTTTCAACATTTCTTCTACACTAGTTTAGGTCTGGAAAGCATTCCAGGAAGCCCATCTGTGCTGATGGTAGAGTCTGTGGATGCCCACGTGTTGTGAGGTGCACCTGTGTGTTATGGTTCATCCATGGATTGTGGAGCATGACTACTGATTGGCGGGCTAGTGTGGCATTTGGAGTGTAAGTCTGTACGTTGTAGAGTGGATTTGAGCGCTCCAGGGCAAGTCTGGGTCTTCTGTAGTAAGCCTGTGTGGGTGGGGCATATCTGTGCATGTTTTGCTGTGTATGATGTTTCACAGGATGTGCTGCTGGGAGGGAGGTTGTGGCAGGAAGAGGTATTTAATGTGGCCAGTCTGTGTGTGGTAGGGAGAGACTGTTTTCCAAGGCTATTGCTGCATGTTATGGGTTAGTCTGCAGTTGTGAGTTGAGCCTAGATGACATGGGGGTGTCTGTGTGTGGCGGAGCAAGTCTGTGTATTATGGGGCATATGTGTTCATTGAGAGATGTTTAATGTTTGTTGACCAACATATCTGTTCATGAGTCAATTCTTGGCATTGTGTAGGCAACACAGTGTTTGGTTAAACCAATATGTACATTACAGGGAGAATCTGTGTATGGGGGACACATCCTGGTTCCTTGTGTTGTGAAGCCAAGATTAGGTAGTATGATAGGCTTCTGTATTCTGTAGAAGTCTATGTGTTGTAGATTGTTTGTGTCAAAGAGCCAATATGGTGTTCTGGGGTGAGCATGTATATTGTGGAGTGTTTAGTTGAACTGGGATGAGTTTTTATATGGATGAGTGTATGTATTATGGCTATCTTTGTACACTACAGTGTATATCCAATTGTGTGATGAGTCTAGGTGTTGTGCAGAGACTATGGTAAATGCTTGTAGGTGCCGTAGGCTAGGTGCAGTCAAAATAGGTGTAAGGAAAGAGGGGTGAGTTGTGATGTGATTCTTGGATTTATGGGGGATACTCTGCATGCAGTAGGATGTTTCCAGTTGTTTCAGATTGAGTCTTACCGTCATGGTCCAGCTCCATGCATGAAGAATGACAGTAACAATACGAAGATGAACTAACATCAATAATGCCAATTCTTTACCAGGTACCATACTAAACATTTTATAGGCATTCACTCATTTATTCCTCTTAACAGTTGTATGACATAGGTACCCCTATTATTGCTTATTGATGAGAAAAGTAAGACACAGAGGAGTCAAGAAACCTTTCCAAGGTGACAAAATTAGTAATGATGTGAGATTGGAAGCCAGGCAGCTGGGGGTTCTGAGTACAAGTTTTCCACCACACAGAGTCTAGGTGTTGTGGGCTAAGTTCTGCATTATATGGGTTGATTTAAGGTGAGTTGAGACTAGTCTTGGCCTTGTGCCAGCCTGGGCACTGTGTGTCTGCCTGCCTTTACTTTGTGTAAGTGTTTTAATGCAATTCTGCAAGATGTGGGTGTTTTAATGCAATTCTGCAATATTGTACATTGTGATGTGATACTGTGTATATAGGAAGGGCCTGTGTTTAGGGGGTATCTCTGCATGGTATAGCATGGCAAATCTGTATGATGTGGGGCATGTGGTCGTATGTATGGTAGTTCCAGATTTATGGGCAAGTTAGTACATATGGGGTATACTTATTTATGGGTCAAGCATAACATAGGAGTAAGTGAATGTGTTACAGGACCAGGGTTCTGCAATTATAATGTTATGCTGTAAATTTAGGAATATGAACTTAGGAACATGTTGGTGAACAACTGGGGACTCCATGTGTTATGGGACAAAAATCTGGGTGTAGTAGAGTGTGTCTGTGTGATATAGGGTATACTTATGAGTTTAGGGGGTGTGGATATATGTTGGGGTCTTTGCCTCTGTGAGGTAAGGCTGAGTGCCATGCATCTGCACATTGTGAGCTCGGTCTGTGAGCCTGTGCACTGCTATAACAAAATTTTTAATTTCAGTGCAATTCTGGACTTTGTGAGTGGCTCCTGGTTTAGGGTTCTGCTGTGCTCCACAGGGTGTAAGGATGTTATGGTGAGGTGTCTATGTGCTGCACACTCTTTCTAGATGCTCCAGGGCTAGTCTATGTATTATGTGGTGAATGTTTGTACTGTCCAATGATGGCAGGTATTGGGATAGGCCCTTTTTGCTTTACTAGTGATGGTGGTGGTAGAAAGGGGTGGTGATTGTAACATAAAGTAACAATTCTAACTGCTCCTATGCAGCAGGCACTGAACTAGGCACTTAACATATCTTCATTCATTTATTATTCACAATAGAACTTTGAAGTAGGCACTACTGTTATCTTGGTTTTACAGGTGAGTAACCAAAGAAGAAAAAAATATACTTACCCATGGTGACACAATTAGCAAGAATGGGGATCTGCATTCAAACCCAGGTGGTCTGGGTCCACGGGCCTTGCTCTTAACCATTACACAAGCTGTATCTCTGTTGTATGCCAATAGTATGGTAACCAAAGCATGTGTGTGCATTAGGACAGAAATCTCTACAAAGGAGGGATGATGTGTGTGCTGCATGTCTACACAATGGGAAATGCTTTTGTATATTGTAGGTTTTGTACTCTGGAGTGATTCTATGTGTGGTGAAACAAACTTATGTGTTTACAGGCATGCCTGGGAGCTTGAAGGTGTGTCTAAGTGTTGTGTGTATGATCTGAGTACGGAATGGGGTAATTCTGTCTCAAAGGCTTGTCTGTACACTTAGGGTGAGTCCCAATATTCAGCAGCATCCATATGAGTGGGGAGGCAAATATATACATTGATGGGAGAACTGGGGAGCATGATGGGGCACGTCTTGTTTGTGTAGGCCTTAGTGTGAGCAGTGAAACCATTCTGGGTGCTCTGTGGTAAATCTGGGTCACCTGGCAAATGGTTTCATGTGTTTGGGGGCATGTGTTCTGTGTATCTACTATAAGAAATACGGGTTTGTGACATGAAGCTGTACAGCAGATATGTGCTGTGACATAATTCTGAGTGTTGAGGGGGTGAGGTTTCATGCTGAGGGAGGTGCCTGCATGTTGTAGGCTTTTGCATCTATGGTGTGGGCTTAGTGAGGGTACCGTGGGTCACACATGTGATGGCGTCCTGAATGCTTTAGAGAAAGGTGAGGTGCTGAGGCAGGAGTGTCTGCTGTGGTACAAGTCTGTCCACTGGAGTGCCAGTTTGCATGCTGTGATGTATCTGAGGAACTGGGCTGCATTTTGGTGGCACAGGGCTACAATGTGTGTCTTGTGGTAACTGTGGCTGTGGAGGAAGGCCCAGATGTTGTAGGGCAGATGTGTGCCTATAAGGCAAGTGTGTGCACTGTGTGGTTGGCATGTCTGTTGGGAAATGAATGGTGCACTGGAGGACTAGTTTTTGTGCTGTGGTGCAATGCTGTGCATCCAGGCGTGACATACATGCCACAGAGTGTACTGTGGCATCTGCGCATGGCGGGAAAAGCCTGCCTGAGTGCTGTGGGGAGTGTCTCTGTAACATGGGTTGAGTCTGGGTTTCATGGGGTAAGCATGCATAACCGAGGGAGTGTCTGCTTAGTGTGGGATGATTCTGTGTCCTCTTGGGGTAGTGTGTGTTCTGTGGTACTTGTTTGTGTGCCATGCAGTGAGTCTGTGTCTCATGGGAGTCTTTAGTGGCATGGGGTGGCTTTTTGAGCTGTGTCATGAGTTTGTGTTTGGAGGGAAAGTCTACATTCTGTGGAGAGATTGTGTGGTCTAGAGTGATTCTGTGTGCTGTGGGCAGCATCCTCTTCTGTGGTGAGTTTCCACGAGGTGAGGAGAGTCTATATGCTGTGTGGCCTTGAGAGGGTCGATGTGACGTGAAGGGAGTCTGAGTGCTATAAGACATCTATGAGCTTGGGTTCAGTCAGTGGGGCATGCATAGGAGCATCATGTACCATGAGGAGAGTCTGTGTGCTGCCGGGAGAATCTGTGTTCTATAAGTTGAGTCTGTGTGTCCTGGGCAGGGTCTATGTAATGTGGAGCCAGTCTCTGGTGTTGGGATTGTCTGTGTGTCATGGGTAGAGTCTTAATGGTGTCAGAAGTCTGTTATGTGGGCAGGTCAGCACCCCTTAGCCAGGTCTCTCTGTTGAGAGCATGTGTGTGCCTCTGGGAGAGTCTAGTGAACTGGACAGTGTCCCTGTGCTATAGGGCAAGTCTTCCTCCACTGGTTCTTTTGGAGGCACCTGGGGACATGAATGGAGGCTAGGGAGGAGTCCGCATGCTGCAGGAGAAATGCATGCTCTCTGGCCAGCTGTAGGCATTAGAGGGATAGTTGGACACGCAGGCGCAAGTCTGTTCCAGGTAAGGCTCCCTTAATATCTACAAATAACAACAGACAGCACTTTTTTAATGGTTACGATATACCAGATACTGTTCTAAAGGTGCTACTATTATCCCCATTTTACATATGAGAAAACTGAGGCAAGGAGATTAAGTAACTGTCCCATGGCCATACAATCAACAAATGGTTGCACTTTGAAATATGGCAGTCTGTTTCCTGTACCCACACTACATGGATCCCCTTGGGGCCCTAGGGGCAACGGGCCATTAGAGAGACTTTGTAGTCACTGGTGAAAATACTGAACGCAGCTAATTTAGGAGGAAGTAAAAGGAAGAGGCTCAAAGCATTCTGAGGACTGTTTTTTAACGCAATGTTGTGTGCGCAATAACTATGGCACTTCACACAGAAAAACTGATGTCATGTCTGCGGAATAACTCCTTCAGCAGTCGCTGCCCCCAAGACCCCTCCCCTCACCCCACAGCCGCATTCTGCTACTGCAGAGGAGTGGATGCGCATGCCCTGGTGAGCTCCCGTTGCCAGGGAAACCAGCCTCCAGTCATAAACAAATCACAGCCTAATGCGGCAAGTCGGGAAATGACTGAGACTGTCTATGAGGCAAAGTTCCTTGCAATAAAGGTGGGCAAGGCAGCCTCCTACTCACCCCATTTTTCCTTCCAGTCAGTAAAGACTAGAGGCCAGGGCCAGAAGTCAACAGAAAAAGAAGGCTATGTTGCAGGCAGGGGGTGCAGCACCGGGTAGCAGTTGATTTTTTTTAACTGTCAAATATTTCTACAGCAATATTTAACCCACCTTCTACTAAAAGCCTCCATGTTTTATGTCTTGAGCCTTCCATCTGCAGTGAAAAGAAGTGGATTATTGGGGTATCTCCCTATCTTGAAGAGATGATAACAGTGGTAGCTTGGATTAGAACTCACCCTCCATCCTTTGAATACTAGAGCATACTACTGCCAGCAACAAGCTGACAAACATTGTTATTTCTGCTCTTCATACATTTCTTACTTTTTCCTCTGATACCATTCTAGAAAATTCCAGGCACTGACTCCAGACATCTTTAACTCTTCGAGTACCTGAGAAATAGAAAAAGAGGTTGAAAGGAGGAAACTTAGGACTAACACTACCAGGATCCCCCACACATGGAGTTATTTCTTTTTAAACACACAATTGGGTAGTTAGTTGTGTCCAAGGGACTAGCACATTTAGGCAGTGG
Source organism: Marmota marmota marmota (assembly GCF_001458135.2). NCBI lineage: Eukaryota > Metazoa > Chordata > Mammalia > Rodentia > Sciuridae > Marmota > Marmota marmota. The sequence goes on from NW_026000272.1 coordinate 9,929,819, forward strand.
TTTTATATAATTGGATTCCTCAACTTTTCATGTAAAAAAACATGTGACAAAGATAAAATTTTCAAATATTTAAAATGAAAAAGAAATCCTGTTTGAAAAGCACTGTCCACAACTGCATGTGCCTAGGGGTCTTGAAAGGCAGAGCACAAACATGATGCTTTAGTATGCTGCCAGGCGCTACAGGAAGGTACGAATACACTGTGGATGGTAACCATCTTGGGTGGAGAGAAAATGGCCGACCTGTGGAAAGCTACACCCTATCTAATGGGAGAACAGCTGTTGCCATATCAAATCAGTGGAAGAAGGTTGGATTATTCAATAAATAATGCTGAGACAACTGGCGACCTATTTGGAAAAGAAACAAAATTAGACCCTACTTTATACCATTTATCAAAATGAATTACAGATGGACTAAAGACTTAATTGTAAAACATGAAGAAATTGAGTTACTAGGGAAAAAGTACAGGTAGATACGTATACAGGTGAATGTTTCACAGGAAACAACTCACCAAATCAACAATTGACAGATGTAGAAATCTAAAACCATAAAGCTGCAAAATGCCAAAAACAACCACAATAAATGATAGAAATCAATGAACAAACAATGACTGGAAAATAATGCTTTTGCCACATGTGATATATAAATTAGGCAATATGTCTTGGGTCAAGAGAAGAAACCTTAAACTGGTTCATACCATTTGATCCAGGAATTCCACGTCTGAATTTATCCTAGGGGGGGAAAAACAGAAAAGCACACAGAGATTTATATGAAAAAAATGTTCCTTAAATTATTTGTAACAGCAAAATAATGCACACATATACATTCAACATTGGACATTTAGTGAGACTCCTTTATGATCCAAATTAGGCATCCAAACGACGTCACACTCTTGAGGGATATTTTAAAATATGGGGAGTTGCTCCCAAGATATATTTAATGAATAAAGCAGAATAAAAACTGCACATACACACAGTCTTCATCTTATATAAAATATACATTTCTATGTATATATTTAGAGAAAACTGACAGTAATTAGGTTAATAGAAATTACCTTTGGGCTATAGGATTTGAGGTACTTCTTATAGTCTTTATATTTTTCCAAATTTTCTACAAAAATATTTTTTATAATAAAAGGCAAAACAGCATTTTAACAAGCATATAAAATCTCTGGGAGTGCAGAGAAAAAAGTCTAGGAACAAAGACAATATAGCAAAGATTAAGCACCAATGTCAACCAATGGAAGATTACACAACATGAACTCACTATGCGCCACAGCAAGATGACAGCATCATTTGTGTGTTAGTATGTATAGAATTTCTTATACAAGATGGAGTCCTGGAAATTTTTCTTCACTACACCAGAGAACAGTCACATGTCCCTAGATGCGTCAGTCACTCTCTGCCGCAGTGCTCTGCTGATGCCCCCCTCCCTGCCTTCAATACACTCTCTCCCTTTCCCCTGCAAAACATGCTACCAGCAGACATGTTCAACTTGGGAAAGAGCCTGTTTTGTGGACTTTCTAATAAGCTTTTCCATTTTCATTTTTCCTCTGATTGCTGCTCTTTCATCTAACTTCAATCCAATCCAATCTATTTTTTTCTCCTTTCCTCCTGTTGAAGTGTCAAAACAATCCAAACTCCAAAGAAAATTTTAAAAACATCACTTCATTACATTTTCTTTTTTTTCTGGCAGAAACCAGTCTACAAAAACATAAACAAACATAAAAGCTGTGTTGTTAGGAATCTCTGCTACCCTACTCACATCCATTTTTAGAAAAAAAGAACCACTGAGAACATTCTGTCTTTACTGTATAAATTGACATCCAATATACAAATGATTTTTTCCAATGAAGGCACACTCAAAATATTTGTCATTTTTTTCAGAGTTTTTCATCCTAAAGTTGAATTCTAATCTTTGCAGTTCAACACATGCTCATCTCTCACATGAAGCAATCAATCTTAATGTTATTACAGGCTGCCCTCTCCCTCATTCTCTCTCCCATACAAACAGCTCGTCACACAATTTTCTTAATCAAAAAAAGAAAAAAGACATATCATTGCATCCTTTTCTCCAGCGCAAAATATTTTTCTCATGCTCTCTACACACCGAAAAAAGAAAGCAGATCTGACAACATCTTGATACGTAACACATTTCATCATGTTTAAGCCAAACACAGAGCTGAGATACATTTCTGAAGGCAATTTCCCATTTTAGTGATATCTTCATAAATCTTATTGGGGGAAGTATCTTACCAGAATCATGAGGGGAAGGCTCTTTATTTCCTTCTAGCAACTCATTCACCATTCAAGAAATAAGCTTTAAACTGGAAAAGCAACTATGGAATATTTGTGATGTAATCCAGCTTCTTAGTGCCACTGACTTGAGAAATTCCTATACAGCTCTGTATTTTTCTACTGCATCAAAACACGTCAGTAGCTTTGAAAAGCAGAGCCTCGGTAACTATTTTAAGAACGCTTTCTCAGCTACTTACCAGTTGCGTGCTCTCTGTCTCTCCACCAGCTCTGAGGCTGTCGCACTGAAGGGGTGGGGGAAAGCAGCAACGCAACAGCCACTTGAAAATAAGCTGTGCTCTGAAAAAGGGATTAGCCCAATGCAAAGAAATGAAATGCCTTAAGATTCTCCTCAAAAATCCCCCCCAAACGTAACATCATGCTAAACATTATATGCTAAAATGTGTGTGTTCACTGAAGAACAGAGTTTAATGATTAAACCTCTGATACGAAACATACTTAAATTGTCTTGATTTCCAGTGGAACCCCTACAAGACCATGGGCTTTTGTCTCTTCCGTCTCCTAGCAACATTCTCATTAATATTTTTTTCCTGCAGTAGTCCTACTAGGCATCAGAGAACACTGACAAGGTCTGATCTCTGATGACAAGCATTATCATTTTCATATTCAATATATATTTTCCCCAGGTAAGTAATAAGGAAAGTCAGGAATGCAATAACAAGCTATCCAGAGGAAAGAGTATGATTCAGATGACATTCCACAACAAAAAGCAGAGATTGTTTTTGCCCCCTCTCTTGATGCAATGCACAGTGGACCTGTGCTGTAATGCAAATATGTGAGTGTGTTTAATACCATTGAATTTGAAAGCCATTAAAATGATAAATTTTATGGTATGTGTATTTTGCTAAAATAAAAAAGAGCCATTCATTGACCCCACAGGTCTGTGAATCTCACCACATTGAAAACACTGTGCTGAGAGCAGGGATTATAAGTGAATCAAACACAGTCTACTCCCCCTTCTAAAAGGTCATAATCTAATAATATGCACATGTTGCAAAGTAGAAGTATTTTGTATGATTTATCTTTTTCCTTTATCAACTTTAAGTAACATTTGCAAGTAAGACTATTACATGATTTGCCTCAAGTAATGAACCAATAGGTGGAGGAAATAAAAATAATTAATTTTTAAATACATAAATATATATTGCATATCAATTGACAATGTTCATTTATCATTACAGTGCAGTTTTTATAATATGTTGGCTTATTTTCACAAACCTAAACTATCCAGTACATTAATCTTCTTTTTGAAAAATAATTTTTACTACATAGGAAATACCTGACAATCCAGTTCAATACCTTATGCTGAAAGAAGGAGGAGGAGGAGGAGAAAAAATAAATTTTAGAGATTAAGTAACAGAACTTGGATATCAACCTTTCTTACCTGTGTTCTTAATCACTACTTTTTGGCCAGGGGTGGGCCAGTACTGAGGATTAACCCAGAGGCACTTTACTGCTAGGCCACATCCCCAGCCCTTTTTATTTTTGATTTTGAGACAGGGTCTCACTAAGTAGTCTAGGCTGTCCTCAAACTTTCACTGCATGTTCTTAATCACAACATTGCTCATAGCATCACAAACATCAAGGGTGTTTGGAGTGTTAATTTTTTTAAAAAATGAGGATTACAAGGACCAATTATTCCCAAGGATTCTTCACAGGTAGGTTTGGGGCAAGCCCAGATATACACATTTTCAACATATATCACCATTTGCTCCTAACCAAAAAACATTCAACACAATCTTTGTTATTGGTAATATTATCAGGGAAGTAAATCCTAAAACTCTGCACAATAAGACATACACACATACACAGAGATACTATATATGTATTACAGTATGACAAGAGCAAATGAATAAATGGATTGACTTTTTTTGGAAGCAGAGTTCTAACTCTGGGAGAAAGGAGATACAAATATAGAACCTGACAAAATGAAGAGAATCCTGAAGACATCTGTGGAGACAGATTTGAATTGGAAGTATTAGTATGAACTCATGATTTTCTAAATGTATATTATTAGGCCCACCCACTGAAAGGAGGCAATGACATCTCAGTAGCACTAAGTTTGACATAGCTGTAATAATGAATACATTTAATGCCTACATGTTGCTTTCCAAATACTGTTTGTTCCCCCACTGAAAGAAAACAAGGTTTACTGGAGAAATAGCTGATTCTATATCTAGTATAGAAAATATAAGATGAGTTTGAAACATATCATATAATTAAGAACCAGTTAAGGATGAGAACATACCAAAGGACACAGAAGATGGCTTAAAAGGATTCCCAATAGCCAAACTGAGTTCAATTTTAACATGAAAAATAAAAATGATGGTAGTTAATTATAAAACATTGAATATAAAGAATCTATGAGTCCACAATAATTACAAAAAAAGTGATGATGGGCAGGTAAATCACTTCTTTATAAAATAATATTAGTGTCTATATTTATAAGGAATGAGAAAATTTGTATATGACCATTTAGAAAACATCAGTGAAATGATGGATTTAGGCAAGGATCATCAATGCACACCAAAAACACCAGGTGAAATATTAAGGAACAGAAAATTCACAGGATTTAAAATATCTCCCAGAAATTATTTATTAATTATAAAAGAGGAAAACATTTATTTTCAAGGAGAGATTTAGCAGATACCAACTTAATAAACTAGTTAAACTTCATATTATCAATGACAGTGAAAAGGAAATGTGCCACAGCTGGGATAAAATGGAAAGCACCCATCACCTAGGTAAATTCTCGTCCAAAATATGTAATCTGGCTAGGTGCGGTGGTGCATGCCTGTAATCCCAGCAGCTGGGGAGGCTGAGGCAGGAGGATCATGAGTTCAAAGCCAGCCTCAGCAACACTGAGACTGTAAGCAACTCAGTGAAACCCTGTTTCTAAATAATATATAAAAAAAGGGCTGGGGATGTGGCTTAGTGGTTAAGTGCCTCTGAGTTCAATCCCTGGTACCCACCTCCATCCAGTGCAATCTGACTCTCATTCTGAAGAAACAACCAGAAAATTCATACTGTGAAACATTCTAGAAGACAACTGGCCTGAACCTTGCAAAATGTCATTGTCATATTTTCAAAAAGGGGTAGGGGGCAGGAAAACTTCTAGATTAATGATTAAAGAGATATGACAACCGACTGTAATGTGCGATTCTTGATTGCTTCCTGGGTAGAAAATAAAAAGGGAAACTAAAAGCCATAATGTATACAAATTAGTCTTAAATACTGTAGAAAAAATTATGAAGACTTGGTAATTGGTAAATCTAGGTCAAGTATAACATTCACTATATACTCCTCTGTAGGTTTCAAGTATTTAAAATGAAAAAAATTATTAAACAGTAGAATTCAGAAAACAAAGAAAATGCTTTCAGAAAAATAATTTCTGCACGATAATCATATTTAAAGGCAAAATTTTTATACACCTTGGATTTAACGACAATCATACTCACCAAATGGATGAATATTTGTCATGCGCCATCTAGTGGTAAAATTCTAATTTACCATGACTGGAGGATTTCTAATGAACACTGAATGATCAATGAACCATTAAATATTATTTTAATTCTTATTAAAATAAATAAATAAGCATTTCACATTACCATCTACCAATAGAGATAAAAGGAATTCTCTTAATTTTCCATATGCGTTCTTGGTAACAAAGGAATGCATCTGGTGAGATGTCCTGTTGACCTGATGCATCTTCACACAAGGTGTACAAGCAAGGCCCAGGTACAAGCTGACCTAAATCTTGACCAAGTATCCTGTGAGACTCCCTGGAACATGTGAGATAAACAGTCTTGTGAGGACTATTTCTCACTACTTTTCTATTTTGTGGAAGCGGCCAGGGGCAGTTTCTCACCAACCTTCCTTACTCTAGAAAGGCATGGGGATTTCCATCTTGCTTCCTCCCTCAGGGTCCAACTTCAAGCTATAGAATGGCTTAGATAGACTATTTGGAAACAGCTCCTTTGTGACAGAATGACCCACTGCTCATGTCATCTGTCATCTGGACCCTCTGGTTTACTACCTTCCTGGGGGACCAAGGATGTGGGGAGTTGACCCCATGATAATCTTGCTTATGCCATCTGTTAGTAATGAACTTCTGCATCTATTTCAGACTCAGTGTATTCTTGCTGGCTCAATCAAGGACCGGGTGGTAAGCCCATAGCAGTTCCTGCTGATTACAGACTTCATGATTACTTGACAGGGCATTTTTCCTTCTCAAAACAAAAGGGACAGAGTTAGAATGTTTTAGCCTTTTCTGATTTGAGAACCATTTAAACAGTAATATAACTCTGGTTTTAAAAATCATTTTTGTAACTTTTATGTGACTTGTGATAACAGTTCTGAAGTACAGTGCTAATGGTTTGTTTAAATTTGTATCCATTTGAAAATTTCTATTACATGTAAAAAATGTTGACCTTTGCCCCATAATGAGCAATATGCATAATAGAAAAAAAGGTAAAAACCTGTATAACTGTCAAAACCAACACAGTTAACTCCCAGCCCTCAGCAAAGTAATAAACCACTTGAGTGACTGAGTTATGGTTATCAGCTGATCTCTACTAGCCACCCTAAAATACATTCTTGAGGCACCAAAACGTTGTTTTATAAAAGGGAAATAGTTTAGTTAATTTGTTAAATGAAAAGTGGATGTAATTATCACCTTGATGATTTAGAATTTCTGGAAAAGCTCCACATCCACTACAGGGAAGTTCTTACAGCTGCGGTGGAAGATTCTGCATTAGTCTAGCACAAAGAATTCTAAAAAAATTGATGCCAACATTTAACCTTATTTAGTAACCCATGAGTAAGTCTACTTACTCTTTTAACATCTCTAGTCTAAAACTACCATCATCTCTGGCCTAAGGAATCCCTACCGCCTCCTACTAGGGCTGTGGCCTCTGCCAACATGTTCTTCACACAGCAGCCAGAATGATTTCTTTAACATGGTTTTATTAAAGCATAATTTTCATAGAGTGAAAGGCACAGATTGAAATGTACAATTTACTGAGTTTTGAAAAATGCACAGAAATATCAAGATATATAACACAGCACCATCTCCAAAAGGACTCCTCTGGATATCACTGAAAATGGTAGAGTGGGGACTGCAGGGCTCCATTATTTCATGAAAGTCACTAATGAGCTTATAAAAACTCTCAAGAATCAACTTTTTGGAGAATTCTGGAATCTAGTAAAAAATTAGAAAAAACCAGGGAAAAACTTGGTGAAGAAAGAAGTTGCTGCATTGCCCCAAGAGTGTTGGGGTGTTTTACACTGCCCACTTTCATCCCTACTCCCCAGATTAGTGGCCCTGTGAGGTCAACCTGCACTCCTGGTGAACATTACTAAAGGGAATAACAGGGACCTTCTTTCCAGAGAATTGTGCTGGTGGGTTTAGACCTATGGTGGTCCCTGACTCAGAACATTTTCTGGGCTGGGGTGGATTCCAGAGAGGCAAGTAGAAGAATAAATGTTTTTAAAAGATACCTAAAATTGACAGAATTAAAGGAAGAAATTGACAATTCTTCTCCACATATTTATTGTACTGCAACAACTGGATATCCATATGCAAAAGATTGAAAATCCATACAGCATACAAAAAACAATTCAAAATAAGTCAAAACTTAAATTTAAGAGCCAATACTATAAAACTCTTAGAAGACAATGTGGAGATAATGTGGAATCTAGTAAAAAATTAGAAAAACCAGGGAAATGCCACAGTCTGGCTGGGCACAAATAACGGAGCCGCCACAAAGCCTTGTAGATTCAAACAGCAACTCTTTATTCTCCAACTCTCACCGGCACTGCACACACCACACGGGAACACACTCCCTCCACCGGGCTCTGTCCAATCTCTCGACCTGCAGAGAACTCCAAAGTAGGGCCCCCTAGGCAGCAAGAGCCGCCCTATTGCCCGACAGTAAAGGTCAAATATACAATTCAATCAATCCAGCATCACAGCAATTATATATAGCTTAACTCAAATCATCATCTCAATGGTTCACTGGCATAATCTTTTAACCATTCTCTCTGGCAAATGCCAGGCGTCATTCTGACTGGGCGGTGGCTCTCAACAGGGAAAAACTTGGTGAAGAAAGAAGTTGAACACAGACTTGGCAATGGATTCATACATATAACCCCCAAAACACTAGCAACAAAAGAAAGCATAGGCAAATTAGATTTTTCAAAATTAAAACCATTTGTGCTTCAAAAGACACTATAAAGGATGTGAAAACACAACCTACAGAATGGGAGAGAATAGGTGAAGATCATGTATCTAGTAATAGTTTAGTATTGGGGAAATACAAAGAAGACTTACAACTCAACAATTAAAACATGGGCAAAAAACTTGAACAGACATTTCTCCAAAGATATACAAATAGCTCAGAAGCATGTGAAAAGATACTCAATATCATTAGTCATTCAGGGAAATGGAAATTAGAACCACAGTAGGTACCACTTCACATGCATTAAGGTGGCTATAATATTAGAAAATGGAAAATACTGTTGGTTAGGATATAGAGAACTCTTGTACATTGCTGGTGGGGGTATAAAATGGCACAGCTGCTGTTGACAACACTCTGGAAGTCCCTCAAAAAGTTAAAATTACCCTATGACCCAACATTTTCATTCCTGGTTATATACCAACAAAACTTGAAATGAGACATGCCTAGTTATCTGACTACATTTTGAATGGACTATACTTCTCCACTGATTAAGGTTATTTCAAATGCTACTTAAACTTGCACTTAAATAGAAATCATATTTCATTATGTAGTAACCTTGATTTGCTAGGTACACAGCAGAACAGCATCTAATTAATCATTATATCCAAAGCGGACATGGGAGGAAGGATAGTGAGATGTCAGATAACAAACACAGAAGAAATAAGTTCTAGAGAAGAGTGGAAAGACTACATTTCACAATGACCTATTGTTGCTGGGTGTGATGGCACTTGTGGTACACACCTGTAATCCCAGCTGCTTGGGAGGCTGAGGCAGGAGGATTGTGAGTTCAAAGCCAGCCTCAGCAACTTAGCGAGGCCCTAGGCAACTCAGTGAGACCCTGTCTCTAATTAAAAATACAAAAAAGGGCTGGGGGTGTAGCTCAGTGGTTGAGTGTCCCTGAGTTCAATCCCCGGTACCAAAAAAAAAAAGAAAAAAAAATAACCTATTGTATGTTTGAAGAATAACTAGAAGAAAAAAAAATAAATAACTAGAAGAGAGGAACTTGGAAGTTCCAAACAAAGTAATTATAAGAGATGGAAATGGTAATTACCCTCATTTGATCAGTACATATCATACAGATGTATTGAAATATCACACTGTAAGGGACCGGCAAACGACGGAGGAAGAGACCACCAAGAGACCGACTCATGCAACCGCAAAAGGGGGTTTATTGAGGATCCAGCGCGCTGGGGCTCCGTGCTCACTCAAGAAGGGAGAGCGGCCAAGAGCCCCGAGAACAACTTGAGCAGGGTTTATATACATTTTTTTAGGGAGGGCAGGGACTTTACATACATCACAGTCCCCTTCAACAAATCACCATATACCGCGGGAAAATCAAACAACAACTCTCTCGAACATGATTAGTACATTCATTGGCGGGAACAGGTCGGGCGGGGGTGATAGGTTAGTCCTAAGGCGGGGTATACATTCAAACTGATTGGTTTAGGCCCCGGAGTGCGTAAGTGCTGAGCTGATCGGGTCCGGGTTGTTAAGCAACTAGGTAGTCAAGGGGCGGGGGGATTCCCACACACACCTAATGGGCGGTCCGGGAATTGTCTTAACTGCCACAGGAATGTCAGGCTTTGAGTGTAGCTTAGAAACTTTACAATACCTGGTCCTTTACATTTTAACTCAGGCTTTGCAGCTTAGACGCTTTACAATGCCTGGTCTTTTACCTTTTAACTTCAATTTCTTTTATCCTTTCAACACTATACTTTTATAAATATGTACAATTTTTTCATGTTAATACAAAAATTTAAATGTTTGGGGCTAGGGATATAGTTTAGTTGGTTGAGTGCCTGTCTTGCATGCGCAAGGCCCTGGGTTCAATTTAAATATTTAAGGAGATGAAAATGTTAACTACCCTGATTTGATCATTATATGCTAATGAAATTATCACACAACATCCCACAACTTCATAAGTTAAAATGATAATTTTAAAAACATATTTTTAAAAATTGAACACAACTTGTTTTGACATGAATAAATTATCTAAACCTGTTTTCTCCCATCCATAACAAATGGCCCTCCATGTAATGCTAAATACACATTTCTCAGGTTTCTCACATGGCAGGTGTTCAGGTCCTACTAGCTCACGTATCCAAATTAATTGATCTAAAGGGTTCTTTTGCTAACATTTGTATTTGTTTTCCAGACCACTGAATGACTCACTAGGAACAGTAAAATATAACATAGAAGAGGCATGGAGTCAAATCCTGACTCATTTTATGTAAGCTTCACTTCACTTATAAAACTTACTTGTCTTGAGAATTAAATGTATATAACACATGGTAGACAGTCAAAAATAAATTTTCATCTCTATGTCCTTTCATCTATTATTTATTTCACACAGAGGTCATGCCAATGTACACTTACTAGAAATGTATGCAATTTCTGTTACTTGATATCTTCACCAATACTTGGTTTTGTTAGACTCTTTAATTTTTGCCATTCTGGGGAGAATAGAATGGTATTTACTATGGTTTAACTTTTCATTTTCCTGATTAATAATGAGGTTTAATATCATCATCATCATCATTATTGTTTTTTGCAATGTAATGTGGTTATTAGGAGCTATTTTCATTTTTCTATTGGGTCGTATTTTTTGGTACATTCTGGGTATCAGTGTTTTGCTGATTATCAGTGTTAAAACTGCCTTCTACTTTGTGGTTTATGTTTTCATTTTCTTTATGATAGCTGTAAACAAACCAAATTTATCAACTTTACTGTAGTCAGATTTATCAACTTTTCATTTATTGTTAGCAGCAATTTTTGTTTCTTGAAAGTTTTTCCCTACTCCAAGATCACAAATATAATTTATGTTTATTTCTAAAACTATAAAGTTGCCTTTATATTTAAGTCCATAAGACATCTGTAATTTTTGCATATGGTGTAAGTTAGGGGACCAATTTCACGTTTTCTCACTAGATCAATTATATAGCAACATTTATTGAAAATCCACCCTTTCTACCACTGATAAAAACTACTCTGCCACATATCATGTGTCCTTATATGGCATGTTCTCCACTGGGGCCTGTTTTGTTTATCCCAGTGCCAATATTACACTCTCTTAATTACCATCACTTCAAAAGAAGATGTGAAACAGTTCCCGTTTTGCTTTTCTCCAAAACACAGACTTTGGCCTGGGGTTGCATTGTGTTGACTCTATGAATCAATCTGAAGAAAACTGATATATTTAAAATATTGGGTCTTCTAATGCATGAAAATGGTATATTTTCCCACTTATTTAGATCTTTAACCTCTTTCAAATTTATCTGTACTCACCTTTATATTTTCTAAGTCTATAATCACTTCATTTGCAAACAATGACAGTTTTATCACTTATTTCCCAATACTTACGCCTTTAAACTGTTTTTCCTACATTATTGCACTGGTAAGGATCATCAGCAAAGTGGTAGTAACAGACAATCTTGCCTCATTCCTAAAATAAAAGAAAGATCTTCATCATTTCACAAGTAAGTATTATGCCTAGAAGAGGTTTTTAATTTTGAGGTAAGGCAGAAGTATTTTACTAGATTAAGGAAGCTCCATGTTACTCCTAGTTTGATAAAAGTTTTTTTTTTTTTTAATGCATGAGTAGATGTTGAATTTTGTCAATTTTTTTGCTGAAATTTTTAATATGTTTTCCTGTACTTGGTTTGTTAGTGTGATAAATTATAATTGATTCTTTTTTAAAAATATTTATTTTTTAGTTGTACACAATACCTTTATTTTGTTTATGCATTTTTATGTGGTGCTGAGGATCGAACTCAGGGCCTCGCATGTGCTAGGAGAGCACTCTACCACTGAGACACAACCCTAGCCCTATAATTGCTTCTTAAATGTTTAGCCAATGTTGCTTTTTTAGGATAAATCTAACTTGGATGATGTATTATCTATTTCATATGTTGTGTGTATGTGTGTGTTTGAGACAGGATCTTGCTATGTTGCCTATGCTGGCTTGAACTCCAGGGCTCAAGTGATCCTCAGCATCAATTGCTTGAATAATTGGAGCTACAGGCACATGCTACCCAACTCATTTTTTTAAAACAGTGCTGGGAATAGAACCCAGGTCCTTGCCCATACAAGACTAGTATTCTACCACTGAGCTATATGCCTCAATGCAGTTATATTTGATTTGGTGATAGTTTGCTTTGCATCCATGACACAGAAAAGTGATTTTCTTTTTTTGTTCTATCCTGATTGATTTTGGCATTGAGGTTACTCTAGTTTCATAAAATGAATTGTATCATGTTCCTTCTTCTTCCTTTTCTATGTTATAATTTGTGTAAGTTGTCTTCCATGAATACTTGTAGAGCTTACTACTGGCACAGTCTGGACCTGGAGTTTAATTTGTGGGAATATTTTTAAAGTTTTGTTCTAACTTTTCTTAAAATTTGTTTTGCTAAAGTACATTTTTCTCGGGATACGTCTACTTCATTAAAGTATTTGAAGTTTCAAATCTTCCCTTATTATATTAAATTACCTCTAGAGCATCTGTAGTGATATTTCATGTATCATTTTTGAAACTGACTACTTGTGACCCTTTTTATTTTTCCTTGATCAGATTTACCAAAGCTTTCTTTATTTTGTCAGTTTTACAAAGAACTAAGTTTTGGCATTATTGATACTCAACATGTTATATGTGCTTTTATTTCATTATTTTATGTGCTTACCTTTATGGTAATTTCCATTCTATTTTCTTTGAATTTATTGTGTTTTTTAAATTGTCTTATTTCTTGAGGTGGATACTAACTCAGTAATTTTTAGTCTTTCTTCTTTTCCAATATATAGAGTTAAGGCTATAAAATGCTCTCAAAGTACTTCTTGGCTTCATTGAAAGAATTTAATTATGTGGCATTTTCATTCTCTTCAAAATATCTTCTAATTATAGTTTTTCCCCATATCTCTGAATTCATGGAGTTTTCCCACTTTTGTTATTGGTTTCTGGCTTAATTCAAATGTGGTTGGAAAAAAAGCTTTATATTATTTTAGTCACTTCGACATTGCTGAGACTTTTTTGACTTCTTTTCTCATCATTTTGTAAGGTGCTAAAAACTGAAGCATAAATTCACTGGTTTGGGAAAATAACCTCAGGGAAAGAACAGTTCCAGCATTTTCTAGATCTATTCAAGTTCCCACTTTCACCTAGATTTTTGCCTTGTAGTTCCTTACTATATTACTAGCTTTTCCATACTTTCAGAAAGGTAGGTTTGCAAATATTTCATCCACCATTTTTATTATCAGCAAGACTGGTCTGAATCACATCATTCAGACAACAACAAATTTAGATTCCCACTTGCAAATTATTGTTTTTTGATGTATATAATTAACCGTGTTTTGAAAAACAAAAAATGTTTTAAATGGATAATGAACAATCTGATCACTTTTTGAAGGGACATTCATGTTTCTTAAACAGAACAGCACCCTTCAATATTGTTTTTTGGAAGACACTAAAACCATCTCAGTTGGCCAGCTCTCGAGACTACCAAAGAAATCATGGGCAGGGTTTGGTGGCACATGCCTGTAATCCCAGTGGCTCAGGAGGCTGACATAAGAAGATGGAGAGTTCAAAGCCAGCCTCAGCAAAAACGAGGCACTAAGCAACTGAGTGAGACCCTGTCTCTAAATAAAATACAAAATAGGGCTGGGGATGTGGCTCAGTGGTTGAGTGCCCAAGTTCAATCCTGGTACCCCTAAAGAGAAAGAAATCATGGTTTTATCTTTATGTTAACCAGTTAATTTTATCCAAGGGACTATATATTCTACATACTGAATTCTAGGCTGCAGGGGAGCACAGGGAAGCGCCTCATTATTTGAAGAACAATCAAAGTATGTAATAATTTAAGGTTGATATATGGTGATGTTATATCAATAATACTGTGGTGTGCCAGACATGAGAAATTTTAGACATTATCCTATTTAACCTTTGCTGCAACATTTTAAGGTAAATACTACTCACTCAATTTCTTCCATGGGGGAAACTGAGTCAAAGAAAGTGACCAGCAAAGGATACACACAGGAAATGACAAGAACCAAGAGTCCAACAAAGATCTGTTTTTATCCCAAAGTCACATTCTTTCTACCAATTCCTACTACCTTTTGTCTTCATACATGAAAAAGCTGAGTGTAATACATCAAATTAGATCTGCAATGGAGCATAGCCTCACAGGAATGGGACCTCAAATAAATTATGTACAAATGAAAAAAAAAAAAAAAACCTCTGCAGTTCCTACTTAGTGCCAGTTACTATGTCAGGTTCTTTCATGTGCATTTTCTCATTTCAGTCCTTTTAATTACTTTAGGAGGTGACTTCCATCAAATTCCAGCTCCTTTTAGTTCTCCCTTAATAGATGAAAGTATTTTAGTCACTTAGACATTGTTGAGACTTTTTTGACTTCTTTAGAAATGCAGTTATCCCACAAAGGGGGGATAACTTTCTCTGGGGCACACCACTAAGTGGTAAGTACCCTAAAGGGAAGTAATATCTAAGGATCCATGCCTTGGAAAAGTATTTGCTCCCATTAGAGCAGATTATGCTAAGTGAAGGTAGCCAATCCCTAAAAAACAAATGCCAAATGTCTTCTTTGATATAAGGAGAGTAACTAAGAACAGAGTAGGGATGAAGAGCATGAGAAGAAGATTAACATTAAACAGGGATGAGAGGTGGGAGGGAAAGGGAGAGAGAAGGGAAATTGCATGGAAATGGAAGGAGACCTTCAGGGTTATACAAAAGTACATACAAGAGGAAGTGAGGGGAAAGGGAAAAATAATACAAGGGGAAGAAATGAATGACAGTAGAGGGGGTAGAGATAGAAGATGGGAGGGGAGGGGATGGGGGATAGTAGAGGATAGGAAAGGCAGCAGAATACATCAGACACTAGTATGGCAATATGTAAAAACGTGGATGTGTAACCGATGTGATTCTGCAATCTGTATACGGGGTAAAAATGGGAGTTCATAACCCACTTGAATCAAATGCATGAAATATGATATGTCAAGAGCTTTGTAATGTTTTGAACAACCAATAATAAAAATTAAAAAAAGAAAAGTATTTGCTCTTGCAAAAAGAAAAATGGCAATGATGTTATCTGTAGTTGATGATCTGCTTATTATTCATGCATCCTGCACTGGAATGTCTGTTTTATGGAATTTCAGAGCCAGAAGTGAGCAGTCATTCCTAAGGGAAAGACAGGTAGCAAGTCATACAGAAATAACATGGATTTTGAACTTAGACTTGGGTTGGCCCCACCCTCCCACTTACTTGCTCTACCTGTCCAAATTCAACCTCTTATTTTTCAGTAGGAATTTGCTAAAAAGAAGTACTTAAAAGATGAGAGTGTTCTGTTTGTTGGCCTCTTCCTTCCCTAGCTCTGCTCAATGGGAGTCACTTATGCTGACATCTGCAGGCTTACCAGTCCTCTCTTGCCATGCTCATTATCTCTTCTTCACATATCCTAGAACACAATGGACAGTTAGTAACTGTGAAATGAATGAGCAGTCAATGTATTGCACAACAGTGGTTAAATGCCTCCTATAAGCCAATTCTTATACCAGAGACATAGACAAGAAAAAATACAATCCCTGCCTTTGAGGAGCTCAAAGTAAAATGGGCAAGAAAGAAAACAAATCTGTAGATTGTAATATGCAATGTAGTTAATACTCTGATAGAGGTATAGTGAGGATTGGTGGAGGAGATGGGTAACAGCTACCTAAGAGGGGAAGAATGGGGGCCGGGGTTGTGGCTCAGTGGTAGAGCACTTATCTAGCATCCATGAAGCACTGGGTTTGATCCCCGGCACTACATAAAAATAAAACAAATAAAATCAAGGTACTGTGTCCATCTACAACTAAAAAATATATTTTTTTAAAATGAGGGGGAAAATGGATGAGAGGCTTCCAGGCTAGAGGCAAAATCCAAGTTGAATACTGAAAGATGACTGAGTCTTGCTCTGAATAGTTGAGGAGTAGGGAAAGCATTTCAGACAGGAAGAGCAAAAAGTTCAATGAGAAAACATAATCCTATGGATAATAGAGGAAAAAAGTAACAATAAAATTAAATATTCTTTGATGGTAAAACTCATGGAAAATTAGGAATAGCAAGAAATTTCCTTAATCTGATAAAAGATGCTGGGGAATCTGGCAATCTTGTGTGTCTCCACATAGGTCACATAGATCAGGCTCAACCACAGTATAACCAAAGTGTCAGCAGAATACCCTGTGACCCTCAAGAGCATAGCAAAGTAGGCAATTTTGTGAGGTCATTTCTCACTCACTCCCCCACTTTTTTTGTGTGTGTGTGCAATGCTGGGGATTGAACCTGGGGCCTTGTGCATGATGGGCAAACAGCTCTACCACTGAGCTACACCCCCGGCTCTTAGTTCCCTATTTTTAGAGATATTGGCTGTGGGGGAATTCTCAACCACTACCCTGTTCTGGTGAGCTGAGGACTTTCTACTCGCTCTGCATCTCTACCCTCACACCAAGGTTCAAGGTCCAGGTGCAGGCTGCAGGATGAAATCAGCTAGTCTACAACAGAGTGATCTGCTGCTTCTGTCATCTGTTATCTGGCCACTCTGGTTCATTTTCATTCTGTGGGCCTGAAGATGTGGGGAGCAGACATGCAGTGTGGCTCTTGACCTTCCAGAATAATGAGCTTCCAAAAGAATGACTGCAGTGCATTAAATACATAAATATCATAATTAACACTTCCTTCCCAAATCACTGGTTACCACTAGTAGCTGCTAGGATAACAATCCCTTATTTTGAAAATATAAGTAAAAGGAAATATTCAAATATTTGTCTTAACTCTCCTGTGCAGATGGCATATAAACATAATCAAGCAACTGATTAGGGGGAACTCTTGTTTTTTTAGAAAAAAATTCAGCTAATAAATGCAAAACGAACAAGAGGATTAGAAACTACTTGGCAACACTTGGCAAAAGAATGGATCCAGGCAATAATCTTTAATAGCTGCCAGAAATATTTAGTGAATGACTGACGAGGAACTTCATTTCAAACAATGAAAATAACTTCCTGGGTCCAACCTCCCCAATACTAGCAAAGGCCATTGGGATAGTATGGAGCCCAGAGGAGGATGCAGAGGTCATGGCTGTAGCCCCCTTGGGTAAGGCCTGTGCAAGCAGGCTGAGAGAAGACATCCCTGGGTGCTCCCACCATGAGTTCATTTGCACCCTCTTGGCTTGTCCTCCAGGAGCAGAGATCCTGCAGAAGCTGCTACACACTGTGAAGAAGGAGGGAGAATATGACAAAGATTCATCAGTGGATGTGTCCTGTCTACTGGAAACCTTCACAGCACTTATCCCATAGGAGCTCATGAATGGCCTGGTGCCTCCCTGCAAAGGGGGAATACCTCTCATGTCCATGAATTTTTGTATATATAATGAAATTTGTCCAGTACCCAGAAGGTGCTAGAGCTACTATGTAAAAGGTATAAAAATGTGCAGCCAGTGCTGGGGTTGTGGCTCAGTGGTACAACGCTTGCGTAGCATGTGTTAGACACTGGGTTTGATCCTTGGCAACATATAAAAGTAAATAAATAATATAAGGGTGTTGTGTCCCTCTATAACTAAAAATTAAATTATATTACATTAAATTAAAAAAAAAAAAAACATGCATCCAGATGTTGAGGAGGAGTACCTTCAAGGAAAGAACACCCTCTTCTCCATCTTTGAAATGTGGCTCTACCTCTATCCAGAAGATTTTTTTTTATTTTTAGGGGTACACAATACCTTTATTTTGTTTATTTATTTATATGTGGTGCTGAGGATCGAACCCAGGGCCTCGCACGTGCTAGGTGAGCACTCTACCACTGAGCCACAACACCAACCCTCCCTCCCCCGGAAGATTTTTTTGAGGTCCTCGGACATGGACAACCTGAAGTCTCTCAGAACCTTCCTGCTGTTCATCATGCCTGAATCAGAGGGGATGCTCCATGTCCAGAGACTCCTTACAGAGCTGGAGAACACAGATCCTCCAGCAGCGGCCCAGTTTACATTTCAGGCAGCCTATTACCAAAAGCCCTGTGGTGGAGGAAGAACAGCCATCAAAACTAGAAAACAGCTTAACTCTGGCATAGGGAGAGGTTGAGCCACCAGTGGCCACTGTGAATCTTCAGGAAGAAGAAGCAGCTCAACTGGCACTAAGCAAGACAGAGGACATTGAGCAGTCTTCCAGTTTGTATACATGGTGATCCAGCTGCAATCCCATCCTTTCAAAGAGAGCCAAATTTCCTGGCAGCAACATAATTTTCAGGCACCAAAATGCCAGAGGTAGGAGGTCAAGAAAATATTAGGCCAGCAGCCCTCCATTTCTGCTGGAATATTTACCCACTGCCTTAGTTGTAAAGTCCTCTACGGCACCTCCCACATTGTGAGCTCCCAAGCATTACCCAGTGCCAGATCCACCACCACAGCTATCCTTTCCCTCCCCTCTGAAATTGTCTATTTTATTTTTTGTGATGGTAATTTTATTTTTACGATGGCATTGTAAATATTTTTAGTAATAAAATTTTATGTCCACATAAAAAAATGCTAGCATAATTGTGACATCCGCTCTGAGAAAGGATAGCAGGAAAAGGGAAAATTACAGGTTCCATCTTGTGTTCTAGAGTGTTACTACTTTTAAATAAGATACAAATATTTTCACTGACATGTTCTTATAATAATATTTATATCAAAGGAGTGGCTCTGTTCTAGGCCTGAACTAAATTATTCCTGTGTTAAAACGCAACCCATTTTAGGGCTGGAGATGGAGCTCAATGATAGAGCACTTGTCTGGCCTACATGAGGCCCTGGGTTGGATCACCAGCACTGAAAAAAAATTAAATTAAATATTTGAAATTGAATAAACTGTTTAGGGAGGATGCTTAAAGGTAGTCATCTGGGACTCATCAATGGTACTGTTTTTGTGAGAGTTGACCCTTGAATCCCCTTTTGGGGCAAGAAGAATAGCGCCACTGAGCCACAGTGGGTATAATAACAGGTTCAACTGAGCCACACATTAAAACAAGGTAAGATATTCAGACTTATTTCATTGGGAAAATAGGAACCAGTCTCTGGAGAAGGACAGAAAGAACAAGTTCATTCAGTAAAACTGAGTTAATACCACATTCTGCTGAGATTGTATCCTGAGCTGTTGATATTCCCATGCCTGGTGTTACTAGCAAAAATAACTCTATTTTAACCTAGATGATAAAGAAAAATATGGTGGGGAGATAAAGGCATTTGCAAGCTAATGCTTAGGAAATTTGAGAACATAACGTGTTTAAATATTTTACATAAAAGAGTTAAGTGAATGTTCTAGCTAGTTGCATCTATGAACAGCATCTACGGTGGCACCAGACCAGTCAGTACAGCATAAATAAAATCACAGAAGGTCACCCAGGAAGCTCAACTTTTCCACTGAGAATTTTAACAAAATCTAATTTCCATATGAGGTGGAAGTCTTTTGTTATAAGGAGATAATAAGGCTCAGAATTGAGATTTTCTTTAACCCAACTAGCAGCATCAGTACTAAAAATTGGGGAGACCAAGAGAGTATAAATGAGCAAAAGAATGATGAAATAGTGATGAACCTGAGATGGTTCTTTTTATTCTTCTATTTTCCAAATGAAATACATAAATTTCATGACCTTGTCCTCCTGTGATATGTTTCAAAAATTTCCACCATTCTGAACATTCTCCTTTGGAGATTTTCTAGTGACTTTCAGAGAATGGTGCTAAAAATTTATCAAAATAGTCCAAGTTTCAGCTGAAGGACACAGGAAGACTAGAATAATTACTTCTGATTATCAAAAATACTTCTGGATACTGTGCAGCAAAGCGTTGTGGGGGGTGGAGTAAAGCCGCCATTCTAGGTGCCAAGATACAAAAGCAAGCAAGACAGGTGAGGTCCAGGACTCAAAGGAGCTTATGAGCTTAATGGAGAAGACAGACTGATAACAAGGGTAAAACAAGTAATAAAAATGTAAGATAGTAAATGAAATCAAACAGTAATGTGACAGTGCATCCTATGTGGTGACTGAAGACCACTCTGAGAGTGTGACACTCAAGGTGAGACCTGGATAAAAAGAAACAAACTATTTGTGGAAGCAATTCTTGAACTGAAGAACAACTGATGCAAAGGTCCTGAGACTGAATGAACTTGACATATCCAGGGATATAGAAAATAGGAGATAAGGTAAAAAAGACAGACAAGGGCTAGATCATGTAGGATCCTATTATTGACAATGGAAATGAACTTGGATATCTAATTGCAATGCAAAGCAGGATCTTTAAGCAGGGAAATGACATGACATGAAATGATTTTAAAGTACAATTTTGGCTACTATGCTGAAAATGGCAAGCGTGGAGAGTTGGAAAGAGGCTCTTACAAGAGCAAAACATGTTGATGACTTGATTTAGGTAGAAGCAGAATAGGTGGAAACCAGGGTTCAACTTCAGGACATATTTTATTTCATTTTATTTTTTTGGGTACCAGGGATTGAACTCAGGGGAACTTGACCACTGAGCCACATCCCCAGCCCTATTTTGTATTTTATTTAGAGACAGGGTCTCACTGAGTTGCTTAGGGCCTCGCTTTTGCTGAGGCTGGCTTTGAACTCAAGATCCTCCTGCCTCAGTTTCCCAAGGGACCTGTTTTAGAGGTAGAGTCAACAGGGTGTCATTGCTGTAATAAAGGAAATAAAATCTAGCATGACTGTTAGTTTATGGGCATAAACAACTAGGCTGATGGTAGTGCCAGGTAATGGGTGAGGAGACTGGACAAGGAACAGATTTGAAGCAGCAAAATAGAAATCAGAAGTTCTGTTTGGAAATATTGAATTTGAGATTCTACTGGAGATATTGTATAGGAGGCTGGATACAGTTTTGCGCAAGAGATCTGAACTACAGATAAAAACTGGGAGTAATAAGTGGTATTTAGAGCAGTGGGAGTAGTTGAGGATATTATAGAGTCGAATATATAACACTATCCAAATCAATGTACCTCATTGAACACTAATATCTTTTGTCTATGAAATAGAGATAATATCCATTAATGTTTGTGCTATACTGAGTTATTGAAAAGATTAAACAAATTGATGTAGCCTAGAATTGTTTAAATTATTTTCAGTAGCTCTGCTAAAGGGCTGGTTGTGTTTAATTCAAATTTTCAGATCTTTTGATCTTTCACTCTCCTGTTCAAACAGAGATCCTCCTCCATTTGTATAAGCATAATTGATTTCTTCCACTAAAATGCATCTTTTCTATCCCCAGCCTCACTCTTAGGACAGATGTGCTACATTCCCTTTCCTACAAGCTGCATCTGCTATGAGTGCATTCTATTATACTTCTTGTCTGACTTCCCTACGCAGGCTATAGAATGGACCAGACTTCAAAGAAACAGCTGGGCTATAATAGGTTCACTCATGGTCAGTAAAAAGCATCAATACCCTAAGAGATCTGGGGAAATATCTAAACAATTCTAGAAATAACACTTACCCAATCTCATAGCAACTCAGCTAGGCACAACTATACTCAGTATTATCCCCCCAAACAACATTAGAAACAAGGATTACAGAAGGAAAAGTAAAGGTATATTTGACTAAAAGAGAGTACAAGTCAGAATACAGAGACATCAAGAGCAGGGAAGCAAGGAAATAGAAAGGTAGAGAGGGGGAACATGGGAGGATTAGATGAATTTTAGATAGGAAAGAGGGGTGGGAGGGAAAGGGAGGGGGCAGGGGATTAGCAAGGGCAGTGGAATGTGATGGATGTCATTATCCAAAGTACATGTATGAAGAATCAAATTGGGTGTCAACATACTTTATATATAAACAGAGATATGAAAAATTTATGGTATATATGTGTAATAAAAATTATAATGCAGAAAAACAAAGTACATGTAAAGGCATGAATTGGCATGAAAATATATACAAAGATATGAAAACTTGTACTCTATTTGTGTAATAAGAATTGTAATGCATTCCGCTGTCATGTATTTAAAAAAATAAAATCAATATAACTAAAAAAAAAAAGGAAAAAGTAGTGACTAGGTCCAGCCATATGAACTTTGGTTCACTAACAGGACTCTAGTGAAAAAAGGGGAATTCTCAAGAATAAGGCAGAACCCTAGTCCTAAAAGTAGGGAACCAAGGAAAGGGATTCTGTTAGTACCTCAAGGAACAAGGTACAAGGTCATTTAAAATAGCTAGAGTTTATAGTCAAATACAGGATTGTAACAAGACTGGTAGTATTGAATCTAGGCACGGTACCCTTCCTGGAGGCCAGACTGCTCCCAGGTTCTAGAGTGGAGCTCATCCTGTTTGTGGGAGGATATAGCCCAACTAGAGAGATGAAAGGAATGGAAAATGAGTAATTAATCTTATAGCAGAGAATCAACCTTCAAATGGATCCTTTATTAGAAACAAGGGAATCATTTTTAAAGAGAGAATACATAAGCTACACAGATCAAAGATTATTCTAAGAATTTGATTATTAGGACACCCAGAGGCCACACCATGTCAGTAGTTTTCAAAACTAATCTTGAATCAGAATCACCAGAAGAAAAATTTTTAAAACACAAATATTCAGTATCTTACCCCACCCCCAAATATACCAAATCATTTGGGGACTGGTACCTAGGAATCTGTATTTTTAAAGTTCTCTTAGGGGAATTAAGATGTAGATATAGGTATAGAAATTACTGGATTACAAGATTCCCAACACTCTGTTACCTGAAACACACTATTTAATATATCAATAATATTACACAAATTCTTCTATCTCAAGCCTAATTGTTCAGTACAATCTCCCCCAAATAAGGAGATAGTCACTTATCTTGGTCTCTGAATATTACCCAGAGGTTGGAGGTATATTAAGCTGATTTACTATGCACATGCAGATATTACTACATATAACAGCTGACATTTGTTTGATATATAGAGACATGTAATTTATATTTGTAATATATATTACTTGATATATGTATGTGTGTGTATATATATAATATAATATATATATATACATATATACATGATAGCTGACATTTGTTGAGTGCCAGACACTGCCTATGAACATCAACTATATTATTAAACCATCATGATAATCCTAAGAGAGACGTACTATTTACTTATTTTTACAATTTATTTTTCTGATTTTTTATACCTTTTTTAAATTTATGTATTTTTATTTGGTGCTGAGGATCAAACCCAGAGCCTCACACATGCTAGGTGAGCTCTCTACCACTGAGCTACAACCCCAACTCTATTTTTCTGCTTTTTTAAAAAAACAGTTTTTAAAAAACGATTCTGAGATAGGGTTGCACTAAGTTGCCCGGGCTGGCCTGGATCTTGCAATCCTCCTGCTTCAGGCTCCAGAGTTGTTGGGACTACAGGCATGTGCCACCATTCATGGTTGGGTAAAATTCCAACGTTCTCTTGTTTTCTTAGTTTTGTGTTTTTTAGTGGAATGCCAATTTCATTTACACATGGTTTATTTAGGTGAGTGAAAATTAACAGGACAACTAACGGTCTTAATGAGTAGTATTAACCATTAGTGAAGTAAATATTATATCTAGGAGTAATTCTATTTCACTACTACTGACTCTCAAGACAATAAGCTCTCACAAATATATTGCAGCACCCATAAAATTCAGCGCATCACCATCTAGATCAAATGATGAATCAGAGCACAAGGAGAAAACGGAAATTCTTTCAAGTATTCAGGTAAAACAATACATGGTTCACATTCAGTTAGATTATAGTTATTTCAGAAGAATAGCTAGGCACATGCCTATAATCCCAGTGGCCCAGGAGGTTGAGGCAGGAAGATCATGAGTTCAAAGCTAGCCTCAGCAACTCAGTGAGACCTTGCCTCTAAATTAAAAAAAAAAAGGAGGGGGGCTGGGGATGTGGCTCAGTGGTTGAGTGCCCCAGGGTTCAATTCACAGTATAAAAAAAGAATAAAAAGAAAAGAAAAGAAGCTTGGGCTTCTTTTGTATGCTAAATGATTCTGTCTCTGCTTGTGGATTGATTCATCAGCATTCTCCATAAAATAACTGGATGAGCATTTGCTCAGAAATGAAATACTACAATCTTTTGTATTTAAAACCCGATCATTCTCTTTAGGGATTGTTGCTTTCTTCTCTTTCATTTATTTTTGGTTAACACTCACAAAACCCTCAATCCCAACCAGATAATATAACCGTGGCTGTATGACTTTAAGTGTAATTTGATGCATGCATTGTGGTGGTAGAGAAAATTAGTCTAGACGTAGACAATTTACAAGCGCACAGCTCTCTTTAAAGTTGTGTTTTGTTTGGTTTTACTATTTTTTTTTTTGTTTGAATGCTAGTGGGAATTCTGCTAATCTCAAAAGACAGTCTGTAAAGTCAGGAAGTAAATATTCATTGTTGATATATTTTATGCAGAATGATTCACTTTCTTAAAAAGAAAAGGAAACCTACATAATATAACATTTAATTTGTGTGGCTCTTCATTCTTTCCTGACACTGGCTTTCTGACCTTTTAACGACAACACAGATCCTCAACCCAGGAAGAGGCTTCCCAATGTGTGCTATAACAAGAGCAGACCAGAAAGCAAATGGAATAGATTTTTACTGTTCCACATTAATATTGACAAATACTTAATGTGAATTGTCCTTCACAATTTTGCAAATACAGAACATTATTCTACTGAACTTTGGAATGCATTAATTTTATTAACATTTAACTACACTTCAGGTTCATTATATAATATCAAGTTAATCTGCCTAAATCTACATCTGTCTTTAACATGTCTCCACCCTGGGATCTCTTTCCACAGCCTTCTATCTGGGATCCTTTCCTCCAGTCATTCCATACAATTCCTGGACTATCACAAGAAGTCAAAGACCTTGGAAGAACAAGTGGGAAACTCCAGCCAATGCCAGCAGCATTGTGCAGCATGACTCCAGAAGGTGAGATTGTGGCCACCACCAGCTTACACAGTGCTGTTGTGCTAATAAGAGAAAGGTGTCCTACCTGGACAAATGGATTAGAAAAAGATACCTCTTCGGGTTAGTGAATTAGCAAAGCATCCCTTTTGTGTGACACATTAGAAACAGGTTTGGTGGCTCACTGCATAGCAAAGAAAGTGCAGGCTGAATTCCGGGTCCCACTGCCTGCTCTCACCCATCAGGTCCCTTTGTGTAGCATACAAATTGCACATACACAGCAGTCCTGTGGGTCTCACTTGTGGCAGGTTTTTCTTCTCTCTTGGCTTTCTCTTCAGGAACCCTACAAGACCATTTGCTTCAGAGTTCTATGAACCGGAAAGACACCATTGTGGCATGTAGCTCTCTCTCTTCGTGGAAAGGATTCTTTTTTTTTTTTCTTTAATACATTCACTAGATGCCTGCTTGACTGAGCCACTGTCCCTCACCCATCATAAAAACAGGCTTATTCATCTATCTAAAGGTCACACATGAATTCCTCATCTTTTGCCTGCCCCAAACCTTTGTCTTACCCAAGCATCAAGCACAGAGGTTGTGTAGATATATACATACACTCATACAAATGACTTAAATGCCTCAGAAATGACATAAAAATTACATACATATGATTTTCTGGAATCTAATATTATAATTATTTTAGTTCTTTTTTCCATAATTGTAAAATTATAGAAATAGTACATGATAAAGCAAAAAGAACAATAGGCCAGAAAAACTGGTCCCAGCTCTTGTAATTAGCAGCTGTGCAAGCCTGGGCAGGGTCTCTTCGCTTTCTGGCCTCACGTTTCTCACATGTAAAACAAGAGGGTTGGATTAGATTATCCCTAACTCCCCACTTTAATCTCCAAATGTGATTCTGTAGACAATCCACACATTCTCAGTTCAACCAATGGAATTACAACATCACATATACCCTTAAGTGACCACAAGGTGTCAGAATGTACTCATCTAACACATATAGATTCCCAATTAACAATTCTACTTATTTTGCATTAGACTAGAAGACTAATTTTCACATATTTCATACATTTCAAGAACCTTCATAATAGCCCTATCAAGGAGGTGAGGCAAGTATTATCAGAAAATTTATCCTGGAGATAATAGGGAGCCATCTATACAGCTTTTCTACCCAATAATTAACCCTCACCTCCCCTAGACACTACATGCTTATTTTCTTCACTAAGTCTTTGCTTGTGTGATTTTTGTTCTCAAAATCCAAATTTATTTATTATTCAAAAGGGAGCTCTGTGTTTTTACAATAGCAAAAATAATAGTAATATTATTATTATATTATTATTGAAATATCATACAGTACCCCCATTGTATTAGCTTTCCATTGCTATAACAGATAACAAGATATTCAACTTTTGAAGATAAATGGTTTATTTTGTCTCACAGTTTGTAGGTTTCAGTCCATGACTGATTGGCCCCCTTACCTTGGGGCCTGCAGTAAGGCAGCACATCATGGCAGCAGTGTGTGGCAGAACAAAGCTGCTCACCTTATGGCCAGGATGTCAGAAGAGAGAAAGTGGAAGGGGCTGGGGGTCCCATTATCCCCTTCAGGGGTATGCCCCCAACAACCAGAAGACCTCCCGCCAGGCCCCACCTGTTAAAGGTTCCACTACCTCCTAACAGCACCATGCAGGGGAACAAGCCTTTGGGAAACAGTCCACACCTAAGCTACAGAATCCATTCAAATGTAAATTAACACATTAATAAAAATAAAAATTTAAAACATAATAATAATCTACAGAAAAAAATTAACAGGAAATGTATAAGTCTTACTTGAATGCAATTATATTACTTTATTCAAGAATATGAAAGTGGGGCTGGGGTTGTGGCTCAGCGGTAGAGCGCTCGCCTAGCACATGCAAGGCCCTGGGTTCGATCCTTAGCACCACATAAAAATAAATAAATAAAGGTATTGTGTCCAATTACAGCTAAAAAATAAATATTTTTTAAAAAAGAATATGAAAGGCAGTAAGGATAAATGAAGGGTCATATCATGCTCTGAAAAAGTTAGTTCTAAGTTAGATTAATCTAATGTCATTTTCCTCCATAAAACTTGAAAATACCAGTCTAATCATTCATGGGGAATAGATGGGCAAGAATAGCCTGGATATTTTTAGCCTCAAGAAAATATTAAGAAAAAAATTAAAAAAAGAAACATATGCCCGATAAAAGCACCAAATCATTTAAAATTATACTTATTGAAACAATAACACAGTACAGTAGGTAGACAGGTCAATGGACCAGAATACAATGGACCCAAAGCAGATGCTATACATATAAAATAAGTGATGAAACGATTTAGTAAATCATAATTGGAGAATCAATTTTGCTTGGAAAAAATAAAAAAAAATTATTAAAATCCTAACTGTGGGTTGTAGTGAATTCTAGAGGAAATGAACATATTTTAAAAAGGAGAAACTCCATAATAATAACAAGTACTTTTTCTTTCTGTAAAGAGATTATAATACCTATATCAGAGGGTTACTGTGAATATTAAAAAGGCTAATGAATGATATAAGTACTGAACACATTTTAGCAGAATGTAACAATACATAAATTCTCAATAAATATTTAGTTAGCAAATTAATTTCTTTCTTTCTCTTTCTCTCTCTCTCTCTCTCTCTCTCTCTCTCTCTCGGTACTGGGGATTGAACCCAAGGACATTTAACTACTGAGCTACATCCCCAGACCTTTTTATTTATTATTTTTGTGTGTGTGGCAGGATCTCACTAAGTTGCTGAGGCTAACCTTGAACATGCGATCCTCCTGAGTCGCTGGGATTACAGGCATGCTCCACCATGCCCAACCAAATTTTTTTATCAGACTGGAAAAATACAAGACTGGAGAACAACTCACTTGTTCCAGATCATTCAGCATATAGGGAGCCATATTTAGAACTTGGGTCCTTCTGAGTGTGAGCTCATTTTTGTTTTTTGTTTTTTTTTTTTTGCTATAGATTCATTCTCATTCTCTCTCTCTCTCTCTCTCTCTCTCTCTCTCTCTCTCTAATATTAGGAGATCATTTTAACATTGACATGTTTCATTAACTTCCACATGATAGCAGTATTTGTCCATGTAGAAACTATTTGCTGATAAACTGCTACTATAAATTCAGCAATGTTTTAAAATCAATTCATATTCAATTAAACATAACATTCATATACATTAAAAAACTACAGTATGTTTACGCTCCTGAAATAGTATCTATTCAATCCACAGGAAATGCCTGCTGCAAGTTGTAAGGGAGCAGTAACTGAGCTATGGACAATGTTTTAGTTTATCACTGTAGAGAAAGCACAGTCAGCACAATCAGAAGACTGATAAGGAATGACCACTTTTGAGTCTATGGTTCTGTGCCACCTCTCAATGGAGACTGTGGTCCTATGCATAGAAAAGAAGCTGAGAGCCATGGGGGGTAAGTGGCTAAATCTTACAGGCCGAAGCAGCTCCATTTATGGCATCAGCACAGAGGTCTTCTCTAATTACCAAAAGATTCATTTCTCATAGGATATGCCAGTCGTTTAATTTCAGCTTAGAAAAGAAGCAGAGATAGGGACCTGGAAGGGGCATAAGATAGCTCCTTGTACTTTTGTGTAGAGTCAAAGAAAGAGTTGTCAGTGGCCACAGGAGAAGCAGAGAAGATGAGGAGAGGCATTGTCTGGGAATCTGGGAGCAGAAGTAGGAAGATGGTAAAGAGAGAAAGCAAGGAAGGGCTGAGGATTCCAAGGAAAGAGATGGTGCTGTGCATGGCGTGCATTTCATGAGGAGTTCTCACTTCAGAATCCTTGCAGAGCTAAATGCCTTTTTGAAGCCTTCAAAGTTTTGGGTTCTGGCTCTACTTGAATTCTGTCATGTATCAGTCCAGTGGGTTTTATGGTGTCAATTTCCATACTTGATCATCTATGAAATGGGTAGATAGCAACTGCTCTCTCGGTTTCATGAGCTATTTGGGAGACTTCTGTAGGCCTCAAGTGTTCTGCAGATGGAAAGAATTAGTGTGATTCAAGGCATCTGCCCATCCTGGGTTAGGCAGAAACAGGAAATAAAGCCATACCTATCCTCACCTGACTGACTATAGGATTATACTTCAGTAGCTAAGAAAAATAGCAACCTTTCTCAGTCCAGTTTCTTGACAAGCAGAAATGCAGGGATGCTGACAAGATAGATGTTCAGAGAGTTCATCCAAAAACTGTCCCTGACTTTTATCACCCCAATTTACAATTGCTTCTGAAGTTCACAAGCAGGTAGACTATAGTGGGGTGATAGGCTGGAAGGGGGCTTCACCTTGGGAATTTAGGAGAAAAAGAAGGGTGCAATCCCATGGGGGATTCATAAATATCAAGAAATTTGCTTTCTACCTTTGTCAAGCATAAGTCAAAAATCTCCCATTCGCCCAAATTCTCTGTACCCTAAACCACTCCCACTATTTATAATTCCATTTCCCCTCCTCTTTGAGCCTTACTTTTAGTGAAAGGACTGTCTCATCATAAAACCATCCCAGCACAGATATTATTCTGACCCTCTAGGAAATTGGGAAATTCTTTGACAAAGATTTTGAAAAATTACAAAAGGACAGTGTGACAACTCCTGGCACCCAGTTTTGAATTTGATTTTTGAAAGGGGTATGGCTTTTACTTTTGGATAAGAGGCACAGCTATGTGCTGCTGGTACTATGTGCTGTGCTTACTATCCCAACAGAACTTTTTTATTTCCATTGCTCAAAATTATGATCACCTCCTCATCAGAATGAGACACTCAATAAGGCCTCAAACAAAACTACCACTGCCTTTCAAAGCAGACAGTAGAGGTCACCAAAGCCTAGTCCACACCTCTACTCCAGTGGTGTTGCAAGTTTCAGGCCCTATAGCAACCCAGCCTCTCATAAGGATCTGCAAGATAATTGAGAGAAGGTTTCTCCTAGATATAGAGAGTGCACACTAATCGTTTCAGTATTGGTATAATGAGGGCGAACAAAGCCATGGCTTTCATGATTATGTGGTAAACACAAACAACACAACAGGCTTCAGGGGACATTATTTTCAAATGAATAGGCTCCTCTCAGAATTGATCAGAGGCAGGTGATACAATATACAAATAAACACAAAGCATATATATGATATGTATCACACTTGAATAAGAACACTGCAATTAAGGAAAGCCATTTAAAACTGTAATTGATAATTTTTAAGTAAATATACCCTTGGAACCAAATGCAGATGGCAAATCCACTATACAGCTGACCCCTGGGCATGAAGAAGAAATAAACAGGAGGTGCATTACATGCTATTAATTATTTTCACTGCTACAGTTGTTTGCTATATAATACAGGCCAAGGGGTTAGCCCGAAGCTTCTCCTAATATATTAGTAAATAAATTTGAACAGATTTTAATTTGCTAATGGAAAGGTCTGGGCCAGTTGCAAATAAGAGTGAGGCTACTTTGTCTCCCTCATTAGCATGCAACCAGTCCTATCCTCCCCATTCATACAAAATGTTACATTTCCATAAAGTGTAGTGTAATTTGTCAGAAAAAAACTCTGTAAACTATATTAGAATAAAGATAAATTCGTATCATGTGGTCATCCTCCTCATAGAGTCTTTATGATAATTGCATGTCTAACACCTGCCTCTGAATAATACTGCCTGCCAAATAATACCACTTGGGATCTTCATAGCATGTAAAAGTGACAGAGGATAAAGCAGCTATTTCTCTTAACGTATTTTATGTATCTACACTTGGAGCTATAGCCTTTATCACTATTCACTCATGTGTCCCTGGTTTTGTTTTGTCTTGTACCGGAGACTCGCCCTGCTTGGCAATTTTAAATACTGAATTTACATTGTGATTTATGATGTTTTCAAAAAGCTGACATTAAAATAACAAAACAAACCACTGCATGCTATGTGATGAAAGCCCTAGCTTGAGGGGAAGTGACTGTTTCAATACATGACTGTTTCAAGTTATGTATTGGTGACAATTTCATCTACGCAGAGTTCAGACTTTCCAGTGCCTCCTGCTCCCATCTCCCAAATCATTTGTTTGACCTACTGAAAATAATTGAAAAGCCAATATCTGAAGTTTAGGGATTTGGAAGAGAATTGTAAATTTCCACTCTCATTTCATTATTCTTCTCCACCTACACCCCTAGGAGACTGTACCCCCTGCCTTGTCCTCAGCTTCAGGGAACCCCACCAGTACTAGGCAAATCCTCTCAGGTGTTAGGGAATGAGGGACAGGTGAGATGGCAGTTTCCTCAGCTTAACCTTGGGGGTTTGGAAGGGAAGCTCCATATAAGAAATGGACAGTGTGGGGGCCATGCAGCATGTCTCCATCAAATAGATAAATGCAACTGAAGCTGAGGGACAAGCCCCCCCNGGCCCCCCCCCCCCCCCGCAGGACTGTGGCTGTATCCACAATTCACTGTCAGGGAGAGACTGTTGATGAAGGTCAACAACAGGAAAAGCAAACCTGCTACAAGAAAATCTGGGGTTCTGGCATCCGACCATTTAAAGGAGTTAAATTGACAAAAAAAATCTCCTAAGACTTCTCTCAGGCTTTTATTCTTACATTTTATTGATGACTTAAATCTATATTTCCAGTTCTGAGCTCTTGTACAAATAAGTCATATTGATTTACTGTTTTGTGGTTTTAGAAGATGCTTTGCACTTTCTTGTTGGATTAGACATTTGCCATAGCCCTATGAGGTTGGTAGGACTCAGAGAGGTGCAGTAGGACTTGCTTGAGCCACACAGCAGGGACTGGAGTACTGGCACAGTGATTTCCAAATCCCAAGCTCTTTTCACTATCCTATGTTGCATTCTACCAAAGTTAAGTATCTGAGAGCTCCTTGCACTCCATATCCACTGCCACGGAAAAACCCCAGTGAATGCAGGTTGACATTCTGAAATCCTTCATAGCCATTTCCCCCATTTCTTCCTCCTTTTTATCCTTGGCTGGGTGGAAACAAGAAAGCAGGCTTTGATGGGCTTAGCCTAAGAACAACTCTGGCCCAGTTCCTCGAGGCAAAGGTCTTTGTACCAGGGATGGGAATGGGCATGACTGTTCACAGACTCAGGCTGGGAAGTAAGTTGGAGGTAGGAAGAGACAGGTAACTATCCTAATGATTCCTTCACCTCTCAGGGGAAAAGGTATCTAGAGCATAGCGCAGTAGTCCAGAATTGCTTGCAATGAAGTTGAAGTAAATTAAAATGAATTACTAATGTGGATGATGCAGCAGATCCCTGCTCTGTGATCAGAGTACCCAACCCCACATCTTCTCCCTCAAATAGAAAAGAAAGGAAATCACAAGGTAAGTGCCTGTCTCAGTTCTCTTAAAAGGACATGACACTTTTGGACAAGGCATCTCACTCAGATCACAGGAGGGTTTTGGTATCCTAATAAAGAACAAACCTATGATGGACCAAATTAAAAGAGAGAGAGAGAGAGAGAGAAGTGAAAGAATAAGATAATGACGGTGCTACTTAATAATTGCAAGAGAGACAGAAAAATTAACTAGGTCCAGGTAACAAAACGTTATTCTACTCGACAAGCACAGGGCCCATTCATCACTGAGTACTCATCTTTTCACCTGTTATTTCATGCAAAAATAGAGAACCTTATTTTTAATACTCTCAATCAATACATTTCTGGAACACTGTCATCTTCATATTGAAAGAGTACAATCTCCTTTAAAAAGAAATAATTGCAAGCGACAATAGCATAGAATACCTCTATTTGGAGTATTGGAATCTCCTTAGCGGTAGTCCCTTCTCTATTCTAAATAGTCACTCACACCATTTCACATTAAAATAAAATGAGGAAATACTCCCCCAGCCAATGTGGGCTGATAACTCTCTTCCAAACGCTACTCCCTGCCTGTGTGTAATAGAGACTGTATATTATATAATTAACCTCAAAGCTTATATCTTTTTGGCAATACTTTTCTGTTTTATTCAGTGCAGTGCTTCAGTAACCAGGCATAAGAAATAGCAGGAAGAAGTATATATGTTAATCCTTACTAATTTCCAACACTTTTGTGCCAAAAAAAAAAGAAAGAAAGAAAAATGCTATTTGGAAACTGGGAGGAAAGGAGCAGCAGCATCCAAAGGCAGGTCCCCTTAATTATAATAATGCCTCAATGATTATTCAAACATTAACCAAAGTCAGGTATTTAAAATGCTAAATAGCTTCCCTCTTTTGAGGTGGGAAATAGAAACAAAACAAAAAAATAAATAAATAAAAAAGGGCTGGAGTTGTGGCTTAGTGGTAGAACCTAGTATGTGTGAAGCACTGGGTTCAATCCCTGGCACCACTTAAAAAATAAACAACAACAACAAAAAAAGAAATAAAATAAAGGTATTGTGTCCATCTACAACTAAAAATTTGTTTTTTTAAAAAGTAAAGAAAGAAAAGAGAAAACCAGAAACACTAGTGCCTCACATTTTAAGCCATCACTTATAACAGATTACTTTAAAATACACAATGTCTGCTAACTGTGCATTTTTCCTAGGAATAGAGCCAGTTATTTTATGCTTTGCTGATATTTGTATTATACAGGTAAAATATTAAAACAATGCTAAGAAAAACACTGAATTCACAGAGCGTAGCTCCATACTTCACTTCATAGCTTAAAAAAGGTAAGCTTGGCTTTGACCAAGTTCAAGTTATGTGCAAGGAGGGAAGTACGCAAGACTTTCAACCCAATAACTGAAGTAAATATGGCACTTTCCCTCTGCTTAGTTACCTCAACTCTCTACTCCACTCTAAACACAAGTAAAAAGTATGTGATAATTTTAATAGTTAGCACTTGTAAAGTTCTAAGTCTCTACTCCATTTTTCTGCCTCTATAAAAATATGAATTAATATTCTTTGATTATCTTCCTTGCAAGATCTATAGAAAGTGTGGAAATCCAAGAAAATGAGCAGTCTGGAAAGAGAAAAATAAATGATAAATTTGAGTTCTTGGTTGGTAGTTGACATTATTCAAAGTCTAAAAGAATTGTTCTCCAATCCTATAAATTGAATAGTTAAAACTTAAGTAAAATCAAAATAGACATGAAGACCAATGGAACGGAAGACTCAGGGACAAACCCACACATTTACAGTCTTCTGATACTTAACAAAGGAGCAAAAACTTTAGGTTGGAGAAAAGAGAGCCTTTGTAATAAATGGTGCTGGGAAAACTGGATATCCATATGTAGAAGAATGAAACTAGATTTCTATCTCTCACCCTGCACAAAAGTCAAATCAAAGTAGATAGACTACTTGGGAATCAGATGAGAAACCCTGTAACTGTTAGAAGAAAACACAGGATCAACACTCCATCATATTGGTACAGATACCAGCTACCTTAACAAGATCCCTAAAGCTTAAGTAATAAAACCAAGAATCAATAAGTTGGATGTCATCAAATTAAAAAGCTTCTGCACAACAAAGGAATCCATTAAGAACATAAAGAGAGAGCCTATAGAATGGGAGAAAAATCTTTGCCAGTTACTCCTCTGACAGGGGATTAATATCCAGAATATATAAAGAACTCAAAAATGTTAACACCAAAAAAATACAAATAACTAAATCAATAAATGGGCAAAAGTACTAAACAGAAATTTCTGAAAAGAAGAAACACAAATGGCCAACAAATATTTGAAAAAATCTTCAACATCTCTAGCAATCAGGGAAATGCAAATCAAAACTACACTAAGATACAAACTGGGGATGTGGCTCAGTGGTAGAATATCTACCTGGCATGTACAAGGCCCTGGGTTCAATCATCAAAACCATGAAAATAAAAAAACTACATGAAGATTCTATTTCATTCCAGTCAGAATGGCAATTATCAAGAATACAAATAATAAAAATGCTGGCAAGGATGAAGAGAAAAGGGTACACTCATATATTGTTGGTAAGACTGCAAATTAGAATAACCATCCTGGAAAGCAGTGTAAAGATTCCTCAAAAAACTAGGAATGGAATCACCATATGATTCCGCTATTCACTCACCTTGATATATATCCAAAAGAACTAAAATCAGTATACTACAGTGATATGATCACATCAATGTTTATAGCAGCACATTTCACGATAGTCAAGTCATGGAACCAGACAAGAAGCCTGCCAAAAGATGAATGGATTAAGAAAATGTGGTCTATATATACAATGGAGTTTTATTCAGCCATAAAGAAGGATGAAATTATTGTATTTGCCAGTAAATGGGTGGAAACACAGAAAATCATGCTAAGTGAAATAAGCCAGACTCAGAAAATCAAGGGTTGAAAGTTTTCTCTCATATGCAGAAGCTAGAGCAAAATAAAGGAAAAGGTGGTGGGGGAGGGTGGAAAAGGATATCATAAAGATATAGGGAAGATGAATAGAGTAGAAGAAGGAGATCAGGGAGAGAGGAGAGACAGGAAATGGGGGTAGTGCGGAATGAATTTAATAAAATCATACTATATGCATATATAAATATGCCACAGGGAATTCCACTGTTAGATATATGTAGAAAGACCCAATCAAAACTTATATTGAGTGAAAGGAAGATCAGTAGAGTAGAGGAAGAAGAATAGGGGGAGGGGAGAGGGAAACCAGGGACTAAAATGGAGTAAATCAAATACCATGTATGTATGATTTTGTCCAATGAACCCAAATATTATGTATAACTATAATGCACTAATGAAAGCAAAAAGATATTAATCATGATGCTCACACACTAAACAACACATTAAATTAAAAAAAAAAAACCTAAGCCAAATGAATTTTGCCAGTATGTTTGCCTAAATTTGCAATGCAACAATATACAAAAACATACAGAATAGGTAGAAATCTGAGACAGCCACATACAACCAAAATATATACCACTGCTTTTATTGGGAGGAAAGAAAAACCTTAATGACAGGATTGAAATTGAAAGTGGACACAGGGATATGTCAATAGAATGACCTCTGGAGGTTTATCCCATTGGCCATTTAAGTGGGCATATTTTTCAACTGTCTTTCCTATCCAAAAATTATCTGCCAAAAGAGGAAATGCATAGATATTAGTGATGTGGACAACCTGGGAAAACTGAATGCTGCTTCTCCTACTATAGGATGTTGGATTGGGGATGTTGTATGATTTGCAGGACATTAGCTGTTACCTCACTCTTTATGCCCCTCTGATGCTCAGTATGCCCCAAGTGACAATTATTTACTTATGGTACAAATATCTTCATATCTTCTATAGATATGCTTAACAACTGGTCAGTCTGATGGAATGCCCCCTTCCTTGACACTGCTCAATACTGGGCAAACTATGGAAATATTATTTTATCATAAAAATAAAAACATGAAATATAAGCTTTTTTACCAAATAAAACGATAAAATTATTAAAAATTATATTACTATATTTTATCCCTATCTCTTCTCTTAAAACAAAAGATAAAATTTGAACAGGTAGGTGGGTGCCCATCATAGCAGGGGTTGAAGCAGCATATCCACGTAACCTCCCAGTGTGGAAAAGGGCACAGAAATCCTCCTTCACAGCAACATCACGAGAGAAAGGATTCTCTTCTTAGGGATTAATGGAGTAATTAAAATGAAAATTATTTTAAATAATCATAATAGTAATTATATCAATAGTAGCTATCATTTATTGAGAAGTGCTAAATTTTATTGGGAGCCTATCAAGTTTCCAGTATTGTACTAAACACTGCATACATATTATCTCATTTTAGCCTCCCACTATCATATGAAGTAAGTACTATTATTATTTTAATTTTACAGATGGAGAAACTGAGACTTAAAGAAGTTAAATAACCTGCCCAGATCACACATCTGTTAAATGCTCAAAATGGGATTCAAAGCAGGTTAAGAGTCCAGCCCCTCTTCCTTAGTCAAGCCCCTGACTTCTTATGTCCTACAGCCTCTCTCATAACAAGCATGCAGACAGTATCTTACGGTTTGTAAAGCATTGTAGACATTTAGCAAGTATTTCACATCCATCTTTCAATGCTCACACCACTTCTATATGCCTGCCAAGAGGTAACGGCCTGTTTGAGCACTTCTTGGGCAACAGAACCCACAGTGGTACACTGTGGAAATCCCTGGAATCTGGAGACAGACACACACGAACTCACATCCCAGTTCTAGCATTTATTGGCTATGTGTCTTCACCTGAACAATGAATTTCATACCCTGGCCTGGCCTTCTCCATAGTGTCTCTACTCCTAAAATAATAAGAAAGTACTTTGTTAACTGCAAGGTGTTGGGAATGAGTTCTTAACCTGGAGTCTACAAATGGGCTGTGGGAGGTTTGCTGAGCCCTTTGATATTGCCTGCAACATTAGCTTGTATATGTACATGTGATTTCTCCAAGAAAGAATGACCAGATTACTCTAAACAAGGCAGCTGCTCCAGTAAATAAACTACTCATTTTGTCTTTAGGTGACTAGAGGAGATAAGAATT
This sequence comes from Marmota marmota marmota, assembly GCF_001458135.2. Classification (NCBI taxonomy): domain Eukaryota; kingdom Metazoa; phylum Chordata; class Mammalia; order Rodentia; family Sciuridae; genus Marmota; species Marmota marmota. Next base: position 9,967,814 of record NW_026000272.1, read on the forward strand.
TCCCTAAAGACCATGCTGTCTCCCTAGAGTTTCTATTTTTATTTCTCTTTGGCTTCATTTTATGAAGACAACAATATGAAAACAACCCAAGATTTAACAGTACTCTCTTCTGACCTCTATCCTCAAGCCTTTGCCTCTCCTTCATTCATTCTTTCATTCAGAATATATTAAGTGCCAAATATATCATGTGCATTGTTGTAGGTGCTACAGATATGGCAGGGAACAGCATTCTCTGCCTTATGAGACTTAAAAAAGAGTCTGGTGGGGAAGACAGACCCTGATCTTGAAAGTGCTAAGGAGATGTCAAGTATGCCACACTATAAGAGCACATGTGACTCCTGTATCTCCTTCATGCAAAGCATGGGGAATTCCTCTAGCCTAGTAGCTTTTCTCCCAATGCATTTAGTTTGCCTAAGTATTTCTTTGAAAATAAACCAGAAATGCACATAGATGCTTTCTTATCAGCATAGAAAGTAACACCTCTGTTATTACAGATCCTATACTTCAGTTAGCATAGCCTAAAGCCAAATTATTGAATTTATTCCATTCTGAGGTTTATTAACTTTTAACATTTTAACATCTCTGAAAGTAAGAAGTAACTGTATCCATTTGGTACATAATATTTTATGTTTTCCAACAAAGATTATTAGTGTCAATGGTATAAGTTACAATTAATGGCATATTTATATATTTATTTGGTTGTTTTTGTGGTACTGGGGACCAAACCTAGGGCCTGGGATATGCCAGACAAGTGGTCTACCACTGAGCTACACCCACAGCCCACAGATGGCATCTTTAAATGGTGAAAACATGAAAATATTTCAAGCAATCACATCTTGCCTTTTTGACTCATATATGGTGAAGCATAAGCTGCTTAAAATGTTGGACGATGCCTTCAATAAATGGACCTCTGCCCATTGTGCCAGCCTCAATTCTGTCTGCATGCTGCCATAAGCTCAATGCTCTAGGCTTCCAAGCAGCTTTTAGGTGCCAAGTGGGCACATAGTTTCAGAATTCTAACAGCTAATATTAGCACATCTTACCCAGGTAACTGAGCATCTCTGGGGCATGACCAAGCCCGATCTGACTCCCTGTCTCCAGTACCTAGCTACCTTCCCACACATAGGAGATGTTGGTAAAGTTTAATGCATACGTTTAATTCATAGACTTACTATTAACTAAAATTGTGACTCTGATTTTTCATGTAGATTGCTGCTAAGCTCATCTCTTCCATCCTGTACTTGGGCAAGTGGTTTCAAGTTCTAGCTCAGATGCTATCCTGTCTAAAAAGTCTTCCCTAATTATCCCAGCCACAAAGGACCTCTCTTCTCTGAATTCAGTTTTGACATTTTCCATGGGGCTTCAATATTACTTCCTCAGCAGGCAGGAGCATGTTTCACTAGGATAGGTTTTTGGCCATTCTGTGAGTAATACACACCAAAAAAAAAAAACAAAAAAAACCCTATATTTTAGACAACACACTTAAAGCAATTAAAGAGGTCAAAACTGCCCAAAGCATGTAAATGGTAATGACCTCACATTCACTATTTCCTCTATGTTTACAAACACAACCACAATCACCACATACTGTGGGGCTCTCTGAGTGGAACTATTTGCTATCTTGATAGTACACACCCTCCCAAGTACTCTCTAAGCCTAATTCTTATATATATACCAAGAATTGCACCATCTTTCCTTAATGCCAGCCTGAAATCGTGTTCTGCCTCTTGCTTCTATTCATGGCCAATGGTACTCACGACTTCTCACTTATCATGCTTTATGTGGCACACCCTTCCCAGCAGTATTAAGCTTCAGTCATAGCAAAAATAAATGCAAGTTAATGGTAACTGTGAGGTGATGAATATCTTAATTAGGTTGATTGTGGTAATTATATCCCCATCTATAGTTATATCAAATCACCACACTGTACACCTTAAATATATACAATTTTTTGCCAATTAAACCTCCATAAAACTGGGGGGAAAATAAGTCATGAATTGATAGCGTAGCTTGTAAAGGGCTCACAGTATAGTACTGTGTGAAAAGTACCCTGGTTGAGATTCAGTGTGGGAGACAATACACATAGCTCACCAAATACACAGCTTGTTTGATGAGGGGGAATGTCACTGACCTCAACAGGCTTTGAACATGGGCCCTGCTCCCATACTTGAGTCTGGGCCTCTTAGCCTCCCAAGGCATAACCTAAGGCATCTCATAACTGAGCAGTATTAATTCTCTGAGTTATATCCATGTATCAGGGTGGTCATATGGTAGGAAGAACATTAAAGTACAAGAGATTTGGTCTGGTGTCTCTGGCCCAGAACATCAGCAGAGTCCCCTCATGTGTAACATGACACCATCTTGAAGGGCCCTCCCAGTTTGAGCAACTCCTGAGTTTATGACAGAGACCCAAGTCATTTATCTCCAGCCCTTTTTAGCCTAGCTGATGACTGGGAGCACACATATGGGTGACAAATTAAAGAATGAGGTGATTTATTTTGTATGTGACTTTATTTCCTTCATGAGACATGTGGCATTGGCATTAATAACAGATTAATTCAAACTTCCTTTATGAAAGTGTCAGCAATAGAGGATTCATCAAGGCCAGCTTAGTACTAAGGATAGTTAGGTTCCAGTCTCAAGAAGGACTCAAACTTGTGAAGATGCCATCTCTTCCCTGACTGAGGAAACCTATGGTTCCCCAGGGTCACAAGGGAACCGGAAGTGTTCAACAAAAGCCCTGAGTAGATCAAGGGAACCCTAGTTTACAGTGACAAATTTCACAGATTCATGAGTTTAAGAAGGCTATGCAATAGAAAATGACCCAAAAGGCTACTTCTGACTTCAGTAACCCTAAGTGGAAGGCAGATAACAGAAAGAAGTCTTTAGAATACTGAAGAACAAACTAAGCCCTCTTTTGTCCCATATCTTCAGTCAAATGCCAAATATCAGCTGGAAGTTACTAGGGATAATAGCTAGAGTAGGACCTTCAGTTTTATTCAAATAGAAAAAAATGCATTTGTTTTTGGAAAGCAATGGTCCAACTTCTCTATTCGTCTGTGAAAAATAGCCCTGGAGCAGCAATTCCAGGGGCTTCTGATTTAAGCCCCACCTGCTTTGGAAGAAGAATGAAACATGCTGTCAAATGGGTAACTCACTGAATGAAAGACAGAGACACGATCTCTTCCTGACTGTGACACACATCCTCCCTGCCCCCCCATACCATCCTGACAATGTGGCAATGATCCTTCTTCTAGTAGCAAACTTAAAATCAGTAACCTCTCCCCTGGATCAAAATGATTTTCTAAGACTAGAGATCTTACAAGAAAAACCCTTATACTCCTTGAAAATACTCCCTGGACGAACTACGCTGAACACTCTGCTCAAATGAAACACCACCGCCTACAGAACAACAGAGGGTCAGTTCCAAATACAGACTTCTCAAATTCCTAGGAATGCTGGCTCAGAACATGGCATCTAGGGGAGCACCAGTCCCTGAACCCAGACCACCCCTCTTCTCTCCCCACTCCCATGCAGGCTTTGTACTTACATGAGGATTCACATGTGCTCACATGTACAGACTCCAGCCTGCGTGTGCATGCTCCATCCACACAGACCCTGGACTACTCCTTAGGTTTAGGGGTATACATACCAATGTGGATGCATTTCTTTCCAATGAGATCCCTGGAAGGAAACTGGAGTCCTGTGTTCTAGGTACTTGGAACAGAGCAGAGCAGAGGCATGGATTGTACAGGTGCTCATCTCCTTGGTTCCTTAGACTCTCCTTGCCTCATAAGGACTACAGGCAAAGAACAGAGGGTCAGAGTAGGGGCCCCCTAAGCATGATGGCAGGGCAGGAACCACTCTTTTAGGGATCTCAGGATGGGGGTTTGTCATCATAGAAGCTGATACAGTTCTTCATTACCCTGTATACTGACTCAAACTATTAGGGAATAGCTTAGGAGTACTGTAGAACTAAGGAGATGATAGACAATATACTTATTGGCTTCATAGGGGGTATCTGGGTTAATTTTGGTGGCATACAGACAGGATCTCATCTAACACAGAGAATAAACAAAGTATGTTTGTGAAGCCCTACTTTTCTATCAGTATTGCACCATAAGCTCTCAACTTCTGTTCACAGGCTGCTCTCAGGAAAAAAAAATCTGGATACTTCCCAAGGCTAAGCATAGGATTAACATTATGACCCAAGGATTCTACTCTTACATATGAAAGAATTGAAAACATAGGCCCACATGAATGTTCACAGCACTACTATTCACAATAGCCCAAAGGTAGGAACAGTCTAAGTATCTATTATGTAATGGTTGGAAAAGCAAAATGTGGAATATCCATACAATGGAATATTATTTCGCCAATAAAAGGAGTGAAATACTTATCCATTTTACAACATAAATTAACTTTGAAAATATTATGCTAAGTGAAAGAAACCAGCCTTAAAAAACACATAAGATCCCATTGATATGAAATATTCAGAATAGACAAATACATAGACACAAAGCAGATTAGTGGTCGCCAGGGGGTGGGACAAAAAGGGATTAGAGGCAGGAAATATGATGGAATGAAATGAACATCATTACCCTATGTATGTATATGACTGCACATATCATGCGACTCTACATCGTTTACAACTAAAGAAATGAAAAGTTGTGCTCCGTTTGTGTACAATGAATTGAAATGCATTCTGCTGTCATGTATAACTAATTAGAACTAATTAAAAAATTAAATCAAAAGAAAAAGAAAAACGAATTGGGGGTGACCATTAAACCACGATGGATTTTTCATGTGGGGTGATGAAAAACTTCTGGGACTAGATAGTGGCAATATCTGTATAACACTAGAATGCACTAAATGCCCCTGAAGTGCTCGCTTTAAAATGATGACAACAGTAAATTTTATGTTATGGGTATTTTGCCATAGCAGAAAAAGATACACATTCATGCAGAAGAAATGATTACTGATAATAGCTTATGGGTTCAAAATGTTAACATCATTTGAAACTAATATTTGCTGAATTTCAACCATCTATTAGGTACTTTACATCTCCAGTAAAGGTCAAAATACTCTACAAATTAGGTATTTTGTCCCTATTTTAAAGATCAGAAAACTGAGAAATGAATTGTTTTATCCAATGTCTGACACCTAGTGGGAATACTAGAATTTAAATCCAGATCTAACTGGCTCTCAAGTTTATACTCCTGATTATGTAAAGAACAAGGCCAAATAATAGAATTTGGGATATTGGTCAGCAGTTCAGAGAGATTTTGAGGGCAATGTGTCTCCTGCACCAGGAAAATCAACCAACCTGGACATTCTCCAGCTAAAACAGTGGTCTCCAAACCTCTGTAATCTCTAACCCTATCAGTGATAAAATCTGAGCATACACTCCTAATATGTGCATATTTAACTATACACATTAAATTTTATGCTTGGACTACCAAAAATCACATATTACTTTCACTAAAGATTTATTTATTTCTTGTTAAGATCAAAATAAACATAAATTATAATATTTCCTTTCTAATTCCAGGTGGGGTTATTTTAAATACATACTCTTAAGAGTGGAAGTTCTCTAAAGCCCAGCATGGTGGTGACTCAGGAGGCTGAGGCAGGAGGATTGCAAGTCTGAGGCCAGCCTCAGCAACTTAGAAAGACCCTGTCCCCCCCCACCACCAAAAAAAAATGAACTGGGGATGTGGCTCAGTGGTTAAGCAACCCTAGGTTCAATCTCTGGTACCAAAAAAAAAAAAAAAAGAGTGGAAGTCCTTTACCCAGAGACTGCTGCTCTGGAGAAAAGAAAGCATGGCTTTATCCTTATATGAACCAACTTGATTGAAGAACCAGAATCTCCTCAGCTTCTTCACACTATAGCAAAGGAGTCATTACTTACCTGGATAGCTCCTGTCTGATGTGGAATAGGTTGGATAAATAAAATTACAGATTCAGGTTAAATCCAAAAATCCTTTAATTACTGGCTACTGTACAATCTGAAAAATAAAATTGCATCAATTTCAATTTTAATATCTTTTCAAAACACCAAAAATGATATAGATGGAGACAAATCAGATGTTAAAAATAATCAATTCTCCCCTCAAATGAAATAGACCAATTGGGGTAAAACATAGCATGAGATGTGTATACGTGGGTAAGCATATATGTACATAATAAACACATAGAATATAACCCAAATTTGGGGAAACATTGTTCACAAGTGATCTGATGCATGAATAAAAAGAACAACTTTAGAAAAGGATAGCTAGCATTAATATCATTTACCCTCTGGAGCTTTTGATCATAAAGTTAGGTAGTTCATTTGAGAGGTGACTTTTTTATCTTTCTCATGTCCCTGGTACTTCTTCTCTTTGTTAAAAATATGATTGGGCAATCATTAATGTATTTTAAGTAAATGAAGCATACTATGTCCCATTTACCACCTCATCATAGAGATAATTTTTAAGTCCTTGGAAATTTAGTAGATTAAAAAAAAACATTTTTCCAAATAAATACTTTCTTTGCTCTGGCTTAAAAATAAACTCCAATATGATTTATGAAATGTTCTTATTTCTGCAAGGTATTGTGATTTCTGAAATAATGAAGTGTAGTACTTGAAAATCACATTTAATTTACTCAGAGGGAAGCAAGCTAATGCCGTGCGAGGTTGCTGGGGAAACAGAAAAGCTTCTTTAGGTCAGTGTTGTAGCAGAGAAGTAAGCTGATATTTCACAATTTATTCATGGTCATAGCTCTAAACTCTTTCCTGATTTGTAGCAACATATTCCTAATTTTGCATTAAATATTCACATACCCCTTTAATCTGGTCTTATTTTTGGTAGCTAATGGAGATTTATAAAGCAAAAAAAAAAATTGAGAATTTAAGCTGCTCTTTATCACAATCCTGGAACATTTTAAGTTATTTTCCTAAAGCCCAATTTAATAAAAAATTACATCCGGTTTCGGCACCAGAGCAGCTCATTTTGGGCAATGGTAGCCCATTTATCATTAAACTTTTAGATGAAATAAAATAAGGGTCCTATGCTTACAATGACTCTAATTATTCAGATAATTCACAAAAGCCCTGATTTATGCTAAATACTTAACTTTAATTAGCTAGCAGCTACATAAAGGAAGGAGGGGTCTTAAGATGAGCATTGGGAAAAGGACATATGTGGCAGGCACTATTAGTTGCTTTCCTAACATCCATTCCCCTCCCCCCTTCTCCTATTCAGGCAGAACTACCTCCTACTCTGGAAGCTGGATATGCCAGACACCCACATTTTAATCTTCTCTTGCAGCTAAGAAGGGACTCTGTGACTATTGCTTATCTGACCAATGGAAGCTGAGGGAAGGCTTTCCTCTATAATGAAAAAGGGAAAAAAAGGAAGAAATGTCCCCTCTTCCTTTTAAATTGACATGGTTTCTTCTGCATCTGATGTCTGGAGCTGCCGCAACTATCATATAACCAAGAGGGGAGACACTGTCAACATTCTGAGGATAACAGAAGAGAAAGATGGGGTGCGGGGGAACACATCTGTGAGGGCACTACTGAGCCACTGAATTGAGTGATCCTTGAGCCACCCTACCTCTGGATGTGAAATAATAAAACACCCTTGCTATTTCAGTCACTTTTACTTAGGTAATCTGTTACTTGCAACCAAAATGATCACAACTGCTAATATGACAATTATTTTTTCCTGTTCATTTCCAAAGTCACCAGGTTTATTTCTTTCTTTTCATGAGCTGGGACTATAAATCAGAATGTCTGGCTAGGAAAAACTTTTAGAAATTATTGAGTCTAATGGATTTAAAGTTGGAGGGAGAATCATCCACAGGTTTTATTTTCCCAAACTACATACATCCTCCCACTTCTATACAGGTAGACAAATAATCATTGCTGTAGTGAGACACTTCACTGATGAGGCCATGCCATTCATGGAGTGTATGAGGGAAGAGAAAGAGAAAGAAAGACACTGTGAGTAAATCGTGACCATCTAATCTAATTTCATGGCCTCATCTTACAGATGAGCAAACTGAAGCCTAAGTGGGGTTTTCAGGTTACTCAAAGCAGTCCCTAAAAGGGGACAAAGTGTTAAAGGGGTTTAAGAGGAGACATCATTCCCAAAGGATGAACAAAAACAACTGACCTGACATGCACAGAACCTAGACTCATTATTTCATGTTCAGCTGGGAACATCTATACACAGGAAGCAGAAAGACCTGATGGAGCTTTTTTTTTTTTTTACTTATCAGGCTCAAAATCCTCTGGCCTGCACTCAAGGCTCTCCATACCCTGGCCCTTCTTGGAAAGTCTTGCTGCATTTGTCCCTAGTCCCCACTACTCCTTTGCTCTTTAGTGTCCCATGATCATGCTGGGTTCAACCAGTCAGCTTTCTCCCAATTGGGAATGTTCTTCTTTTTTATCTATTGGCCTTCCCAATACTATCCATCCATACTGGTATTACATAAACACCACTGCAACATTCATTTGATGGCAATACCAACAAAAAATCATACCTGTAATCTCTGACTTTCTACATGCACAATGTGGTACTTTGCTCAAAACTTTAAATTAGATTCAAAAGTAAAAATAAAATAGAAGGGATATCAAATAAAATTGGAAACCAATGAAGTTATCAACTCACCAATAATGTAGCACTGTATCCCAGAGTCTTAATCTTTTCTCCTACCTACTTTTATCCAGAAACTTTTGATATTAATTCCTGTTCCTCATACTGTGAATACTAAAGGCAGCAACATAAAAATAAGACATAATACTATAACAAATAAGATGTCATGTGAAAAACAGCTAACAGTGGATCAACAAAGCTTCTTGGGTCCCCAGTGATATCAAACTCCAAGTGCTATGGGTGAGAACACAAAATGGCACTATTCTGATTTTAGTTTTAGACAAATTTAAATCATGCAAATAAAACCTGTATGAGTTTAATTTACGGTAGTAAAGGGTCAGGAAACTGGCTCCAGATTTGGATTCTGGTTCTGGGTCTACTCTGGATTTTTTATGATCTTAATTAACAGTTTTCCTTTTGCAAAATGAGAGAATTAATCTAGGCTAATGTTTTTGAAATTGGGCTCTGCAGATATAGTAGAGAAGATGGTTTGTCCATTGCTATTAAAACGTTCTAATTTTGTGTTTTCATTTCTATGGCAATTTAAAATTTCCACAAGGTATATTCTTATAATCAAGTACTGCTGTGCTATTTTTCTACCTGCTTACATGTTTGCACTAACAGCTGGATGGGCACCAACTAGTGTTGTAATTGTTGAAAGTTAGATAAAAATATCCACAAAGATGGATGAATTAAGACAAAAGATGTGTTCCTGCCAAACAAAGGCCCTGTATACAATGCAGGTGTCCTTCTTTAGAATAAGATGGGAGAAAGGAATTACCATACATATTCTAAGTACAAAGAGTTTATATCTAGTTTTATGTATACTGCTTAAAAACATATATATCATGCTTTATATTACACCTTTATTATGTCATTCATATTATTTAACTCATCATATTCTTATTTAATAGCATTCTAAATATAATTTAACTTGACACTGGGAATCAGTAAAATTTTTTCTGCCTTAAAAAGTGGTCTCTAAGATCACTAAATTGAGAAAAATAGGCTTAGATGACCTCTAATCCCCTTGTGGCTGTGACATTCCATGGGTCTAATAAGAGAACTGAATCAAAGGCCCAATTTACAGAGCCTACGTGAATCAATCTTAAAAATGAGGCAATATTCAATTAACTTTTCAGTATGTCATCCAAAAATGTAGACTAGAAGAATGGTTTTCCTAAATTTTCCATTTAGAGACAATACCCAAAATACAAATAAAATTTGGGGAAATAGCATATGTTCTGATATATAACTGGGCCAGTTTCTTGGGGTTGACTGAAATTTCTTTAGTAGTCATCTTTGTGTCATTTCCCATGAAGGACAAATGCTTGATACACTGTACCTGGCACACAAATCATTAAAGGGGCAGAGACAGGAGCAGGAGGTTTCTCCTTTTCATTTCAAAAGCTGCAATGCCATCTCACAAAGTTTGTTTTAAAAAAAAATTAAACTGAAAACTCAACATTAGAAACCACAGAAGAAATATTTTTGTTTGTAAATTACTTAGTCTTTCATGTTGGTCAGAGCATGTCTTTTCCTCCTCATTCGTCACACACAGATCCCCGTCTGGCTACATACTTGACGAGTAACATTTTTTTTAATGTTCTTATAAGTGATTGCTTGCAGCATCTTATAGTCTTATCTCAGCTTGTGCAGCTTCTCATTAATATTCTGTACATATGGGAGAGTTTTCTATATCATTGTCCATTAACAAGGAGAATAATCACTCATTCAGTTATCAAGCAGTCAGCAAAGACCTGGCCTTGCGCCCTTAGTGCAAAGAATCATGGGATATCAAGAAGGTTAAATGTGGTTGACATTATGATAGTTACATTTTTTTATATAATTAGAGTTCTATAACCAAGTTGATCAAAGATAAGCAAAAAAGTATTAAAGTCTTTTAGGGCTAAGAGACCATATTAGTAACTCTTTACCTCTTAGTAGAATGACAAAATCCATATTTCAGCTGATACATACCAATGAGTATTCTTTTATGCCAAACAGGTAAAGGTCATAAGTTTACATATAAATGACATATTATTACAAAATAGCTTTTAAAAGGAAGTAGCCTAGGTGATATTAAAAAATTCAAAACTGAAATGCATAAGGAGAGAGACATAAAACAGCTAACTGGCTGAACCACAACTGGAGGCCAAAAGTTTAAAATGACTCAACTCAAAACAAAACATTCCTGCTGTACCATTGTGGTCAAAATTACTCATTCATTTCCACAATCACAGAATCTCTATAGAGACACTTGAGGAAACGTATTTTTTTCAGTGTCAGCATTACTGGGTGGGCAACCAGAGTTGGGTTTGGATGTTTCTAAATAGGTGATATAATATATTCAAGGTATAGCTAGAAGTCAGATCTTAGAGAGGATAGCAGCAATTCAGTTGCCAAAGCCCTCCCTAAGACACCAGTAAGCCTATCTAGCTAAGGCGATGAGGACCTGGGAAATGGAAATGGATGGGGAATCGATGGAAAGGAACAAACCCAAGAGTTATAGCAAAAAGAATAAACAATGGAATATAGAAACTATTAGACACAGTGATGAAGGGGTGGTATGCCAAAGTGGATGAATCTTTGACCTTACAAGTGAAAGATTTGAGTTTTCTCTCACTTTCTACTTATGTGATCTTTTTTTAATATATATTTTTTAGTTGTAGATGGACACAATACCTTTATTTTGTTTTTATTTATTTTTATGTGGTACTGAGGATAAAACTCAGTGCCTCACACAAGTGAGGCAAGCACTCTACTGCTCGGCCACAATCCCAGCCCTCTACTTGTGTGATCTTGAGCAACTCTTTTAATATGTCAGCAAACTGTTTCCTCATACATAAAATTGGGATAACTATGTTTATTTTGGGGTAGGAATCAAATGTGATTGTGTAAATGAAAATACTTTTCAAAGTTCATATTCTTTAATGATGCAGGGAAAAATTATGGTGACCCTATATGATACAGAATAAGTTGATAAGAGTAACAAGTCTGAATAAGGAAAAGTGTTCTTTGTCCCCCATACTCCCATTCAGAACTGGAGTTCAATACTTCTCATAAAGGTAAGATCTGGAGAAGAGTCTTTCCTGTAAGGAAGCTCTCCTTAGGCTCCTCAGTGTTGAAAGAAGTTACTCCCTGGAGAAGGAGAGACAATGACTGGTGATATTGCCAGATGTCCCTGAAACTATGCCATGCACAAAATAGTTTTCTTGGCCCTACACTTGGGCAAGGTTGGAGGTCTTGTCTCCCAACCATCTTGTTTTTGAGTCACTAGATATTCTCTCCAGGATCCTTCTATGGTACAAGAGTACAACACAGTATTCTATCTTAGGTATAGCTTCTCCAACAGTAAAAACATGGGCAGAGAAAGGCATGGCTGGGAAATTCCTGAGCCCCAGGTCTGAATACATTTAAGCAAATGGCATATCTCCATAAAACTTGTCATATGCCAAGGGGATGCTGCAGAAATAATCTGCATCAATTTCCCAAAGCAACCAGCCTTCAGAACCATTTCTCCTCTACCAAGACAAGTAACAGACTTAAGTCTTAAGTCTACACATATTAGCTCCAAACCTGGGAATAAAAGTATGCAATACATAAGCAATACATCCTTAAACTCAAGCCAGTCAACCAGAAGGCAGACCAAAAGAAACTCTTTAAAAGGGTTGCATGCATTAAGAAGAAGCCAGAAGGACATGCACAATCCATGTCCGCAAAGCCTGAAAGGATGGATGGTACAATTATGTACTCAGAGACTGAGAAAGAAAGCATTTCTAAGAAGAAATTCTGGTGCATTGATGGATATCTGAAGCACCAGCTAGAGTAGACAAAAAGTGCCATAGTCTCTATTGGCAAATGGGGCCTCAAACTGACCTATCTCCTTTCACAGGGATATATTAATCACTCTTGCCTATTACACTCAATTGGTACCTTATGTGACATAAAGTTCACATATTAGAAATCCCAGAGAGCCAATCTGGCTATATCAATTACACTGTAGATATAGAAGTAAGAGCAGGGATACTGAATGGGTTTCATCAGTTCATTTTCTATTACCATAAAGAAATACCTGGGGCTGAGTATGTTATAAAGACAAGATGTTAAATTAGCTCATCATTTTGGAGGTTTAAGGGCATGGCACTGGTATTACCTGAGCTCTGATGGTCTCATGGTAGCTGACATAGCAAAAAAGGGAGTGTGTGCAAGAGAAAATGATCACATTGGAAGACAAAAAGATGAAGCGGTCTGGGAATGACCAGGTTTGTTCTTTTATAACAACCCTTTGGCAAGAACTAACTCAGGGTCCCAAGACAACTACCTTAATCCCTTTCAAGGGCAGGGTCCCCAATGATCTAAGGACCTCCTACTAGGCCCCACCTCTTGAAGTTCCCACCACTTCTCAACATCACCACACTGGAGAACATGCTTCCAACACATGAATCTTTAGGGCACAAACCACATCCAAAGCATAATTTGAAAACACACAGACACATTTAACTTCCGTTACATGATTGTGCTCCCAACAACAACCCCATGAAGAAGGTAAGGCAAGTCTTACCCCATCATACAAATAAAAAAATAATGAGTACTTAGCTCTCCCTGCATCTCTGAGAGTTGAAGTTTTGCCCAAGGTGACTCAGACAGTGGTGCCTTATGATCGGAATCTTCTACCATGGGCAATGTAGGGAATTTGGTTTCTATCCACAAATTCTCTTAAGTTCCTAGGCTATTTCTCACTCATTTACTCTCCCAGGAAGGAAACCCATTGGTTCTCTAGCAGAACATTTCTGGGAAATCCAGAAAGAAGTGGAATATAAACCCTTAGCATTTTGGTTTAATAAGAAGCCCAGCTGGGCACCATGGCACACACCTGTAATCCTAGCAGCTCATGAGGCTGAGACAGGATGATTGTGATTTCAAAGTCAACCTCAGCAACTTAGTGAGGCCTTATGCAACTTAGTGAGACCCTGTCAAAAATAAATTTAAAAATAGGGCTAGGGATGTGGTTCAGGGTAAAGAACCACTGGGTTCAATCTCTGAACAACAAAGAAAAGTCCAAATTTCAACATTTCAGTCTCCAGATTTTGTTAATTCCATGAGAAAAAATGGTTACCAAATTTGACCTCAAAACAGTTTAAAGAAGTTATTTGTAAGGCATCATTGGTTTTTTTATAAATATGAACAGAGAAGATATTTTCCATTTTTTCCCTAAACTTACTGTGAACTGGGCTTTGTAGGATCCCCTCACTAAATATTGAGCTAAATATATATGACTTGAGTTATAAGGATTTCCCCCCCTGTGTAATAAATTCTGAGAGAACAGCATCTGATTTAGAATGGATTTAGAATTAGACTTCCTCTTTATATCATACTCAAACATAGCTCTCCAGGATCTCAAAATATGAACAAGTCAACAATATTATTTCGATCCGTATAGCTAAACATCATATTTTCTGTTTTTTATTTGTTTATTTATTTATTTTATGTGATGCTGAGGATCAAACCAAGCACCACATACATGCTAAGCGAGCACTGTACCACTGAGCCACTACCCCAGCCCCATATTTTCTGTTTTTTAAAAAATATGTGAAGTTGAATTGGATCAAAATAAATAGCAGATTGATACTATAGTAAAAAAAAGAAAGCTTGTTACCTGTTTAGACATACATAAAAATATACATGAACAATAGTATACACAAAGAAAGAAAATAGTGCAATACATAGAAAGAGATGTACTAAAAGAGAAAATGACACCCAGAAACATTAGGCAGTAGGAATATGTGACTGCTATTCCTAGTTCACAAATGAATTTACTGAGTAATCTTAGCAAAGTATGTCCTCGAGTCCTTTCTCTGGACCTAGGTGTGTTTGAGAAAGTGGGCAGGGGTGATGAGAATAGGCTGTCTAGGCAATCTTTTTGTTTCTTCTCAATTGTTTTTCTCTGAAAGCATACTAAAGGTCATGAGAAGCCACTGAAAAGATCAAGTTTTTAAAATGTTACTTACAGACCTATAATACCATTTTAAGAGTAACAGTATAAAACTTATGTTTGTAATCAAATATACATAAATCCAAATGATATTACAAATGTTTATGAAGAGGTAAGCAACTGAATAAAACATTCATGCTTTACAGGTATAAATGCATAAGGGCACAATTACTTTATAAAACACTTAAGCAGTTTTTTTGTTTGTTTGTTTTTTGTTTTTTTGCGTGGGCTGGGGGCAGGTATTGGGAATTGAACCCAGAGGCACTGGACCACTGAGCCACATCCCCAGCCCTATTTTGTATTTAATTTAGAGACAGGGTCTCACTGAGTTGCTCAGTGCTTCGCTTTTTCTGAGGCTGGGTTTGAACTCATGATCCTCCTGTCTCAGCCTCCCTGGTCTTTGGGATTACAGATGTGTGCCACCTTGCTGGGCATCCAGCACTTTCTTAAGAAGCTAATTTAATCTGAACATATGATCTAATAATCTCATTAATTTTCATAGGGAGAAAACTGCAGTCCTGCAACCCCCAGTTCCAGGGGGGCCTGAGCAGGAATTTGTTCTTTCACCCTCTGCCCAGCATAAACAGATGATGGTCACACTGCCCTTGCAAGGTAACATTACTTCTTTATGGCTCAGTAATATTCCATTGTGTATATATAACACAACTTCTTTATCCATTCATCTGTTGAAGGGCACCTGGGTTGGCTCCATAGCTTATCTATTGTGAATTGAGCTGCTATAAACATTGATGTGGCTACATCACTATAGTATGCTGATTTTAAGTTATATGTGGAATCTTTTTTTTTTTTTGAGAGAGAGAGAGAGAGAGAGAATTTTTTTAATATTTATTTTTTAGTTCTCAGTGGACACAACATCTTTGTTTGTATGTGGTGCTGAGGATCGAACCCGGGCTGCAAGCATGCCAGGCGAGTGCGCTACCGCTTGAGCCACATCCCCAGCCCTATATGTGGAATCTTAAAAAGGTGGATCTTGTAAAAGTTGAAAGTACAATAATAACTACCAGAAACTAGGGAGGGTAGGGATGAGGGAAGGATGGGGAAACGTTCATCAAAGTACTGTGTTATAGTTACAGCAATAAGTTCTCATGTGGTATTGCACAGTAAGATGACATAGATTACAACAATTTACTGTATAATTCAAAGAGCTAGCAGAAAATATTTTGGAAATTTTTACTATAAAGCAGTGTTGAATGTTTGAGGAGGTAGATATGCTTTCCCTACTTTAGACATTACACATTGTATATATCAAATTGTACCCCACAAACCAAACATGTGTAATTTTAATGTGTCAATTTTTTGAATTTATAGGAAAAATAAAATGGAGATAGTTAAAGGCATGCCACAGTCTTGGCTAAAATATTGTAAGTTACATATCTGATAAAGGACTATTACTAAAAACAAAGAATTCTCAAAGCTCAATAATAAAGAATAAAACATTCTAAGAGCCACAGCCAAGTAATATGATGCATGGAATTTTTGGTTGAAAGGTGATGCCAGCAAGCCATTGAGATGATATGATTATGTCAAGATCTGCATTCATATGGATATTGGACTCCTGTTGTCCACCTCGGCCTGCTACGGGACTCCTGGAGAGTTCCCATTGGTTGGGGAAGTGCGGTAGGAGGGAATTCCGGAGGAGGGACTTCCTGTTGGGGTCCGGGAGAACGCCGAGTGGATCGGGCGGCAATCCCCCAGGAGTTTACGGGGCATTGGCGGCAGTTTCAAAAATAACGTTTGTTCCTGCTTGAGTGGCTCGTGATTTTGTGCCCAGCCAGACTGCGGCAAAAACAGCCCAATGAAAAATAAGAAAATGACTTAACATATCACCAAAAAGATATACATAATAACAAATAATCAAATGAATAGATGTTTAGCCTAATTTGTTAGGAAAATACAAATTGAAATTATACAATGAGATACTATATCAAATCTATTAGAATGTCTAAAGTTGAAAAGACTGAGCATACTAAGTATTGCTGAGGATGTGGAACACTAAAATCCTCATACACTACTGGAGATAATGAAAAATAATAATACCATCTTGGAAAGTAGGCAAGAGTTTGGTACACCTATCATATGATCTAGTCATCTAACTCCTAGGTGTTTACTCAAGAGGAAGGAAAATACATGTTTATATAAAGGCCTGTATATGAAATTTCATAGCAGCATCATTAATAATAGCGAAAAATCATAAATAAACAAAAAATGAGATGTATGGATCTTAATACTACTGCTATGTTTGGATATGAAATGTCCCCAAAAGACTTATGTGCTTAGTCCCCAATGCAGCAATGTTCAGAAATGTGGATTGGTGAAGTAATTGGATCATAAGGGTTCTGACCTCATCAATGGATTACTCCATTGAGGGATTCATAGCTGAATGGAGGGAGTGGGTCCTTGAGGACATGCCCTTGAAGATTATTTCCTTGTCCCTAGCCCCAGTCCCTCTCTTTGCTTCTGGGCTGCTATGAGGTGAGAAGCTTTTTTCTGCCATACCCTTTTGCCATGACATATGGCCTCACCAATGGCCCAGAAACAATGGAGCCAGCTGACCCTGGACTGGAACCTCTGAAGCTATGAGCCAAATGAATCTTTTTGCCTACACATTGATTTTCTCAAGTATTTTGTACCAACAACTAAAAGCTGACTGATACAACTACTCAGGAATAAAAGGGAATGAAAATATGTATGTATATATGTATTTATTTATTTTAGGGTGCTGGGGATGGAATGCATGCTAGGCAAGCACTTTACCACTGAGAAATATTCCCATTCCAGGAAGGAACTATTTGTGCACCTACTAAAGACTTAGTTCCCTATACACTAATGAATTTCACTTCTTCTAGGAAAGTTTCAGTCTTAATTCAATCCACAATAAATCATTCCTTTACTCTGGGTCTCTCATCACTTGAATATTACATGCATACTTTTAAAAATTTGAACACAGTAATATACTGCATGTTGATTCAGTACAAAGCCACAAATCTGTACTATTCCCCTATGTATACTGATTCAGACAGGAACAAAAGCTAACATCAGAATAAACCTAGAATGGATTCTACTTATAATAGAATCTGGCTATCAACTATTGAGATTTTATATATTTATATATATATATTCTCCTGACTTTTCACTAAAATAGCAATTGACCCTACCAGGTAGCAAATATACTATAAATCTGAGTAATTAGAACAACCCTGTATGCAGTCAGAACTAGACAAGAGTTTGTCATAAAGTCACATGGTCATGTGGGACCTTGGTAAATAAAATATGTAGCTTTTCAATGAAAGAAAAGTATTGTTGGGTAAACAATATAAGGTCTATTTACTTCCAATCTGAGTAGAGAGAGAATAAAGGTACGACTTTATCACCACACATTAAATAAAAATTCAGATTGACTAAATCATATAAAAATTTTAAGCTATAAAGGTTAAACATTAGAAAACATTTTTATCTTTAAGAATCTTAGCAAATTTGATAGCATAAGGATTAAAAATTTCTATCCTAAAACTGCAAAGAAAGAACATATTCACTCATAAGCATCAATTTCCTTTCCCAGTAGATCATGGTCATCAACATTCAAATGTATTATTTACTGACATTAAAAACAACATTTTGGGGATCCAAGATGGTGGGCTAGAGGGAGGCTGCATTCTGTGTTGCTCAGGTACCTGGGGTTCAAGTAGTAGGAATACTGTTTCTCTGCAAGTGATTAGAGGATACCAGACAGCTGCTCCTGCACAGGAATCAGGGCCTCTCTGCTGTGCAGGTCTCCAGAACTCAGTGTCAGTGCAGGACACCTGGCCTCTCATCCATGCAAGTCCTGGGAGTTCAGATCCTCCCGGTGCAGGTCCTCTGGGTGCCTGAGTAGGACCACTGGCATTAGCACCCACGCAGGACTCCTGGCTGCCCACCCTTGCAGGAATCCCAGCCGCTGCTCCCATGCAGGACACCCAGCCACAGCCCACCTGCAGGAACTCCAGCTGCCACTCCTATGTAGACCCACATCTACCAATGTGGGGCTCCTCCAGTCACCTCCATCTTTGGACACTGCAACCACTGCCACAGTCCCCTACCTGTGGTACCCTGCAACTGGGGACAGTGCACTGGGTCCAGATACAGCCAGCAGCCACAACACTGAACACCATAGAGCTGCATCTCTGAACACACTGCTCAACACCACTGCCAGGCCCCACCCAACCTGATACCCCATCTCTGAAAGCAACCACCTCCATCTTGGGACACCTTTGTGGCCATCTTTAGTTTGGGCAACTCCCAGCTTGGAACACTGGCTGGGGCTTAGAAACAATATAAAGTACCGAAAGTCCCCAATTCCTCCCTCTCCCTGGCAGCTGCTAATCCAGCACAGTGCCTGCAGCTATGTGGCCAGTTAGTAGCTCACAAAACTGGGTCCTGAACTGCCCAATATAAAATAGCTCTCTGCAACAGGTGTGCAGCCCCCAGAGTGCAGCCTACAAGACGTCCAGAGAGAAAGGTTCCTAATTGGGAAGCAGAAAGGGAAAGGGTGAGTGAGATACAGTCTAGAGACCAGGAATTGCAAGGTCTATAGGTGATATAAAGAGATAAGACCAGGTGCCCACATCACACAAGCAGGCCCCAAAGGAGATCTTTGGACCAACCCTCCCACCCTAATAACCTTCACCATCCTGAGGGTGGAGAAACGAGCAAACAACAGACAACCCCACCTACTGGGTAAGAAGGGAAGCAGGAAAGATACTGATTTCCAACAAAAACAATCCTTGTATCTTCCTTGGAGATTTTTTTTTCCCTCTCTCTCTTCTCTGGCCCTCACATCCCAACATTTGTAAAACCAAGTACTTTTCATGAATTAGGCTACTGAGGAGTGGGATGTCTGAACAGTATATTACAGTGGTGTTGTATATTCTTTTATCTCCTATTTTTACATTTTTTACTTTTCTTAATATTTATGTTTATTTGATTTTTGTTCTCTCTCCATTGTCTTCCCACTTACTTGTCTCCCCCAAATCACTTTCTCTATCTTCTACTGCTAATAAACAACTTATATTCCTCTTTCATGCTTTCTGAGTTGTAATAACTCTATCTCCTAACCTCTTACCCCCTCAACATCTCATCCTATACCTCATCCCTAGTTCTCTCTTTGTCCACCATCAGAAACTGTAGACCCTTTTGCAAATCTACTGTTTATATTGTAGATAATAATTGAACTCACCATTTCTGGATATTGTGACAAAACTTTAAATGTCTTCATAGTGGCTATTTGGTTTAAGGCTATATATTGTTTATATAGGGATCTGTTTACATTGTTCTCCCCCCTAAAGGAGAGGTATTAGAAACTGTCAGGAACACTATAAGCCTGTAGGGTAAAAACTGTAATGCCTCAGCTCCACAGTGCTAGAAGGGAAGACACATGAACAACATGTAAAAACAAGGGAAGAAAGGGCCCCAAACAAGCCAAGATACCACATTATTAGAATCCATGGCCAGCACAACAGAAGAAATGACAGAGAAGGAGTTCAGGCTGTACATAATTAAAATGTTCTGTGAATTAAGGAATGATATAAGAGAGCAAATACAGGCAGCAAAAGATTATTTTTATAAAGAGCTATATAAGCAAATACAGGAAGCAAAAGATTACTTCAATAAAGATATAGAGGTTCTGAAAAAATAAAACAAAACAGAAATCCTTGAAATGAAAGAAACAATAGAACAAATTAAAAGCTCAAACAAGCATCATCAACAGACTACATCACTTGGAAGAAAGGACCTCAGATAATGAAGACAAAATATGTAATCTTGAAAAGAATGTAGACAACACAGTGAAGATGGTAAGAAACCATGAGCAGAACATTCAAGAATTATGGGATAACATAAAAAGACCAAATTTAAGAGTTATTGGGATAGAGGAAGGCATAGAGTTCCAAACCAAAGGAATGAGCAATCTATTCAATGAAATAAGATCAGAAAATTTTCCAAACATGAAGAATGAGTTGGAAAATCAAATACAAGAGGCTTACAGGACACCAAATGTACAAAATCACAATAGATCCACACCAAGGAAAATTATAATGAAAATGCCTAGCTTACAGAATAAAGAGAGAATTTTAAAAACCACAGAGAAAGGAATCAGATTACATATATGGGGAAAACAATTAAGATATCTACAAATTTTTCAACCCAGACCCTGAAAGCTAGAAGATCCTAGAACAACATATAGCAAGCTCTGAAAGAAAATGGATGCCAACCAAGAATTTTATATCCAGCAAAATTAAGCTTTAGATTTCATGATGAAATAAAAATCTTCCATGATAAACAAAAATTAAAATAATTTACAACTAGAAAGCCTGCACTACAGAACATCCTCAGCAAAATATTCCATGAGGAGGAACAACAATGAAAATCAGCAGAGGGAGGTATTACACTAAAGGAAAATCTAATCAAAGGAAAAACCAAATCAAGTTAAATACCAAAAATAAACAAATATGACCGGGAATACAAATCATGTCTCAATAATAACCCTGAATGATAATGGCCTAAACTCACCAGTCAAAAGACAGATTGGCAGATTGGATTTTTTAAAAAAAGACCTGACAATATTCTGCCTCTAAGAGACTCATCTCATAGGAAAAGACATCCACAGACTGAAGATGAAGGGTTGGGAAAAAACATACCACTCACATGGACTGCGGAAACAAGCAGGGGTTTCCATCTCATATCAAATAAAGTAGACTTCAAGCCAAAGTTAATCAACAGGAATAAAGAAGGACATTTCATACTGCTCAAGGGAACCATACATCAACAAGACATAACAATTATAAATATATATGCCCCCCAAAATGGAGCATCGACGTTCATCAAACAAACTCTACTCAAGTTCAAGAGTCAAATAGACCACAACACAATAATTATGGGTGACCTTAAAACACCTCTTTCACCACTGGATAGATTTTCCAAACAAAAGCTAAACAAAGAAACTACAGAACTCAATAACACAATCAATAACTTAGACATAACAGACATATACAGAATATTTCATCCATCAATGAGTAAATACACTTTTCTTCTCACCTCTAAAACAGACTATATATTATGCTGCAAAGCAACTCTTTGCAAATACAAAAAAAAAAAAAACAAAGATTCTACCTTGCATTGTACTCCAATAAGATAAAAAATATCAAAGGCATTGACAGATTTCTAGAGTCATATGACTTGCCCAAACTGAATCAGGGTGATATACACAAGTTAAACAGATCAATTTCAAACAATGAAATAGAAGAAAACATCAGAAGCCTATCAACCAAGAAAAGCCCAGGACCAGATGGATACACAGCTGAGTTCTACAAGACCTTCAAGGAAGAACTAATACCAATACTCCTCAAATTATTTCATGAAATAGAAAAAATATTCCATGTATACACAATGGAATATTACTCACACAAAAAACTTCCAAACTCATTCTATGAGGCCAATGTCACCTGGATTCCAAAAACAGACAGACACATCAAAGAAAGAAAACTTGAGACCAATATATCTAATGAACATAGATGCAAAAATCCCCAATAAAATTCTGGCAAATCGAATACAAAAGCATATCTAAAAGATAGTGCACCATGATCAAGTGGGGTTCATCCCAGGGATGCAAGTTGGTTCAATAAATGGAAATCAATAAATGTAATTCATTCACATCAACAAACTTAAAAACAATCATATGATCACCTCAATAGATGCAGAAAATGAATTCAACAAAATACAGCACCCTTTCATGTTCAAAACACTAGAAAAACTAGGGATAACAGGAACATATCTCAACATTGTAAAAGCTATCTATGCTAAGCCCCAGGCCAACATCATTCCAAATGAAGAAAAATTGAAAGCATTCCTTCTAAACACTGGAACACGACAGGAATGCCCTCTTTCACCACTTCCATTTAACATAGTTCTTGAAACACTGGCCAGACCAATTAGACTGACGAAAGAAATTAAAGGGATATGGGTAGGAAAAGAACTCAAATCATCGCTATTTGTTCATTAATTATATACCTAGAAGACCCAAAAAATTCCACTAGAAAACTTCTAGAACTAATAAATGGATTCAGCAAAGTAGCAGAATATAAAATCAACATCCATAAATCAAAGGCATTATGTATATCAGTGACAAATCCTCTGAAAGAGAAACTAGGAAAACTACCTCATTTATAACAGCCTTAAAAAAATCAACTTGGGAATCAACTTAACAAAAGAGGTGAAAGACATATTACAGAACAATGAAAATTACAGAACATAAAAGAAAGAAATTAAAGAAGACCTTACATGATGGAAAGATCTCCCTTATACTTGGATAGGCAAAATTAATATTGTCAAAATGACCATACTACCAAAAGCACTATACAGATTTAATGCAATTCCAATCAAAATGCCAATGACATTCCTCACAGAAATAGAAAAAGAAGTCATGAAATTCATCTGGAAAAATAAGAGACCCAGAATATCTGAAGCAATCTTTAGCAGGAAGAGTGAAACAGGTGGCATCACTATACCAGATGCTAAACTATACTACAGAGCAATAGTAACAAAAACAGCATGGTACCAAAACAGACTTGTAGACCAATGGTACAGAATAGAGGACACAGAAACAAACCCACATAAATACAGTTATCTCATATTAGACCAAGATGCCAAAAACGTATATTGGAGAAACAATAGCCTCTTCAATAAATGGTGCTGGGAAAACTGGAAATCCATATGGAACAAAATGAAATTAAGCCCCTATCTCTCACCACACAAAAAACTCAACTCAAAGTGATCAAGGACCTGGGAGTTAGTCCAGAGACCCTGCGCCTAACAGAAGACAAAGTAGGCCCAAATCTCCATCATGTGGGATTAGTCCCCAATCTCCTTAACAAGACTCCTAGAGTACAAGAAATAAAATCAAGAATCAATAAATGGGATGGACTCAAACTAAAAAGCTTCTTCTTAGCAAAAGAAACAATTAGTGAGGTGCATAGAGAGCCTACAGAATGAGAGCAAATTTTTACCACACACACTTCAGATAGAGCACTAATCTCTAGAATATATAAGAAATCAAAAATCTTAACACTAAAAAATAAAAACAAAGACAAATAACCCTATCAATAAATGGGCCAAGGAAATGAACACACACTTCTCAGGAGATGGTATACAATCAATCAACAAATGTAGGAAAAACGTTCAACATCTCTAGCTATTAGAGAAATGCAAATCAAAACTACTCTAAGATTTCATCTCACAATGGCAGCTATTATGAAGACAAACAACAGGGGCAGGTGTTGTGGTTCAGCGGTCGAGCACTTGTCTAGCAAGTGCAAGGTGCTGGGTTTGACTCTCAGAATCACATAAAAAAATAAGTAAATGTCCAACTGCAACTTAATAAAAAAAAGAATACAAACAACAATAAGTGTTGGGGAGGATGTGGGGAAAAGGCACTCTCATACATTGCTGGTGGGACTGCAGATTAGTTCAGCCAATATGGAAATCAGTATGGAGATTCTTTGGAAAACTTGAAATGGAACCACCATTTGACCCAGCTGTCCCACTCCTTGGTTTATACCCAAAGGACTTAAAAACAGTATACCATAGTAAAGCAGCCACATCAATGTTCATAGCAGCACAATTCACAATAGCTAAATTGTGGAATCAACCTAGATGCCCTTCAACAGATGAATGTATAAAGAAACTGTGGTATGTATACACAATGGAATATTACTCAGCAATAAGAGAATAAAATCATGGCATTCTCAGGTAAAAGGATCAAGTTGGAGAATATTATGGTAAGTGAAGTTAGCCAATCCCAAAAAACAAATACAGAATGTTTTCCCTGATACAAGGATGCTGATCCATAAATGGGATGGGGGGAAGAGCATGGGAGGAATGGAGGAACTTTAGATAGGATAAAGGGGAGGGAAGGGAAAGGAGGGGGAATGGGGGTAGGAAAAACAGTGGAATGAGTTGGACATCATTACCCCAAGTACATTTATGAAGACACAAATGGTGTGACTCTACTTTGTGTACAACCAGAGACATGAAAAATTGTGCTCTATATTTGTACTATGAAATGAAATGCATTGTGCTATCATATGTAACAAATTAGAATAAATAAATAATTAAAAAAAAACATTTTGGGGGATGGGGTTGTGGCTCAGTGGTAGAGTGCTTACCTAGCATGCATAAGGCACTGGGTTCAATCATCAGCACCACATATAAATAAAATAAAGGTATTATGTCCATGTACAACTAAAAAAAACCCCAACATTTTGACATCACATTTACTTCCAGCTAACATTCTCATCTTTGTGTCTTTGTTTATGGCAAATTTCATTGATGATATCTGTAATTACCATCTCTATTTCCTCTCCTTCCACTTTTTCTTGAACTGATTTCAATTCAGGCTTTTGTTCTACTGCTCCAATGAAATTGCTTCTCCTAAGATCTCTCTCTGTACCAAGTTGTTAAAACTAATGGTCAAATATCAGTCGTCAGCATACTTGGCATTTTGAGTAACATATTAGCTTGGTTTCTAGGGCACTGTGCTGTCTTGGCCTTGCAGCTCTTCTCACTCTTCTTTGCTGGTTCTTCCTCCTTTGCCATAACTCTAAGTGCACGAATTCTCTAGGACTCAGACTTTCACCGTTTTGTCCTCTGTATCTACACTTGATTGCTAGGTGTCATCATCCAGTCTCATGACTTTGAATAATTAATATATATGGATAATTCCCAGTATATTTTTGCCTAAGGCCCAGATTTGTACGGAAAATAGCTCTAATTGCATATATAACAGTCATTCCATACTTAACACTTCAAAACAAACCCCAAAACCTCTGATAAACCTGTTATTTTCATAGTCTTCCCACCTTAATTGAGGGGTATCTTGGTCTATTTGGGCTACTATAACAGAACACCACAGACTGGATGGCTTATAAATGATGGGAATGTATTTATTATATTCTGGGGTCTGAGAAGTCCAAGATCAAGGCACCAGCAGATTCAGTGTCTGGTGAGGTCAGTCTCTTCTCCATAGTCTTTTTCTGCTGCATTATCACACGGTAGAAGGGAAGAGGCAATCAAGCTCCCTCAGGCTTCTTTTACAAGAGCACTAATTCCATTTGAGAGTACTCCACCATCACTACCTAGTCACCTTTCAAACACCCCAACACTTAATACTATTGCATTGGGGATTAGGTTTCAACATGGGAATCTGTGGGGTGGCACAAACATTCAGACCACAGCAATGGCAATTTCATCCTTGTAGCTACAAAAAAGAAACACTTTAGAGCCATGCTTCCTTCCCAGCTTGCCCTCACACTCCATAGTTACTTCAGCAGTGAACTCTGTTGGCATTACTTTCAAAATTTATCTGTGATCCAAGCACTTCTTACCATCTCCCTTGCTTCACCATAGATCAAACCTCTACCAACACTCAGCTGGAGGACTGCAGTAGCCTTCTACCTGCTCTTCCTCATGGTACCCCTGACTCCTCCCTAGTCTCTTGCAAACATAAGCCACAATAATCCTATAAAATGCTAAGTGAGGTCATGTCATATTCCTCCACTTCAAAGATATCTAGTGGCTTCATATCATACTCAAGGTCAAAATTAATGTCCTTAGAACAGTTTCTAAGGCCTGAACCCCTACGTCCTGACTTCATCACTTCTTTCTACTTTTGGTTCTTCTCTTTTAATTTCTTCCAGCCACACTCAGGTGTTTCTGTTTCTTGAAAATGGTAGGTGTTGAGAGCCACAGCCCAGTCAGAATGATGCCTGGCATTTGCCAGAGGGAATGGTTGAAAGGTGATGCCAGCGAACCATTGAGATGATGATTTGAGTTAAGTTATATATAATTGCTGTGATGCTGGATTGAATGTATTGTATATTTGACCTTTACTGTCGGGCAATAGGGCGGCTCTTGCTGCCCCAGATGCCTGCTGCTTTGGAGTTCCTGTGAGTTCTAGTGGGGGTTCGGGGAGATTGGCCGGAGCCCGGTGAAGGGAGTGTGTTCCCGTGTGGTGTGTGCAGTGACATTGAGAGTTGGGGAATAAAGAGTTGCTGTTTGAATCTACAAGGCTTTGTGGCAGCTCGGTTATTTGTGCCCAGCAAGACTGTGGCATTTGGTGGCCCATACGGGGAACTCCTGAAGCTTGGAGGTAAGTGAAATTGCTCGTCCCTGAGGAAGAGCGAGAGAATGGGTGACCACTTCAAAAAACAATGTGTTCTTGTTTTGATTTATTTTGTTTTTATTTCAAGTTGCCTGTCCATAGAAATTTCTCAGGCAAACTAGGGAAAATGGTTGGCTCAAGGTTTGAAGTTGTTCGCCCCTGAGATAGAGATAGAAATAGACCATGAACATACATTTCAAGAAAATAGGAAAATTGATACAATGCATTTTTGTTCCGTTTTGGTTTCATTCTGTTTCAGTTTTGTTTTGTGTTATCTTTATAGTAGAAAGATGGGATCAGAAATTAGTAAAAAACAAACTGAAAGAGTGTTAAGTAAATTGTTAGAGGTTCAAACTATGATAGAAAACATGTTAGATCAAACAAAAGAGAAGGTCTCTCCAGCTAGTCAGACAGAGGAAGAAAATATAAAGGAAGAAAGCTCAGAGGAGAAACAGCTATTAGGGAAAAAGTTACAACAGGAGGCTGCTACTAACACCTTTCTATCACCAGAGGGCGTAAGTGTCCAACCAACAGCTCCACCTATGGAGCCCCCAACCCCTGTAGTTGATAGATGGGATCCTGAGACAGGACCTCAAAGATTAGCATGCCCTGTACTTGAGCAGACAGGAGGGCAGAAAATTCACCATGCTTTAGATTTCAAAACAGTGAAGCAATTAAAGGAGGCGGTAACAACCTATGGTCCCCAAGCACCCTTCACTGTAAGCATGGTCGAATCTATTACCAACTTGGACATGATGCCAGCAGATTGGGCTAGCATGTGTAAATCTGTGCTAAATGGAGGACAATATTTGTTATGGAAGGTTGCCAATGAGGAATTTTGCATGGAGATGGCTAGGCAAAATGCAGCAGCTGGTTACCCTCAAAGAAATCTAGATATGTTGTTAGGAAAAGGACCTTATGAGGGTCAATGGCAACAAATTGAATATGATCCTGCTATATATTCACAAATTGCTGCAGATGCACTTAGGGCATGGAAGACTTTACAAGGACATGGAGATTTACAAGGTCAATTATCTAAGATAATACAAGGAGCTAGCTAATGAACCTTACGCTGAATTTGTAGATAGGCTTATTCAAACAGCTGCCAGAGTTTTTGGGGACACAGAACAAGCAATGCCATTAATTAAACAGCTAGCCTTTGAGCAAGCAAACAGATGGTGCAAGGAGGCCATTAGACCATGGAAACATTGAGATTTAAACACATATATTAAATTATGTAGAGACATTAATGAACAAGGGCAAGTCTTGGCAGCTGCAGTATAACAGGCTTTAGATGCCAGGCTGAAAACATGCTACAATTGTGAAAAAACAGGACATTTTAAAAGGAGTTTCCCCATAGGAGGAGGGCTTAACAAAGCAAGGTATCAAAGGAGTAGAATACTGGGTATTCTCCCACGATGTCGTAGAAGGAGACATTGGGCTAATGAATACCGTTCTCAAACCACCATAGAGGGTACTCTGTTATCAAAAAACGGACAAGGACCAGGTGTTTACCCTTGATATCATGGAGAAAAGGATCAGGCTCCATTGCCAAAAAATGGACAGGGGGGCCCAATGCTCTGGGGCCCATGACCACAAATATATGGGGCACTGGAGGAACCCAGAAACACCATCAGGGTAGTGCCCAGGACACATTGTCCATTAGATCTCTCATCAGACAAACCAGAGGGAGCGCAGGGTTAGACATGTGCGCCTCCACCAGAGCAGTACTAACTCCAGAGATGGGAGTTCAAATCATTCCCACGGGAGTAAAAGGACCTCTTCCCCAAGGAACAGTAGGCTTATTGTTAGGACGCAGTTCTTCTATTCTAAAAGGACTTATGATAAGTCCTGGGGTAATTGATCACGATTATGAAGGTGAAATAAAAATTATAGCCAGTTCTCCAAAGGGTATATCAGTAATTTCACCAGGAGATAGAATAGCAAAGTTATTAATAATACCCAGCCTGCATGATAAATTTTCCAGTAGTACTATAGAAAGAGGTTCTAGGGGATTAGGCTCTATAGGTGTAGATTGGGATATGCTGTCTTTAAATTTAGATTCTCGCCCAATGCTAAAACTAAATATTCAAGGATATGAATTTAATGGGCTACTGGATACAGGTGCAGAACTTAGCATCATATCTTGTCAAGAATGGCCGAAACATTGGCCATTACAACAGGCCACTCAAGGCTTCGAGGCCTAGGAGTGGCAACTAATCCCCATAGAAGTGCAATGGTATTAGATTGGAAGGATCCTGAAGGATGTGAAGGAACTATACAGCCATATGTATTGGATCATCTTCGTATAAATTTATGGGGACGAGATGTCCTAGATCAATTAGGTTTGACATTAACAAATAACATCAATCCAAATGCGCCCACTATTAGGGCTAGACAAGGTTTTAGGAATGAAAAAAGATT
The DNA here is from genome assembly GCF_001458135.2 of Marmota marmota marmota. Taxonomy (NCBI): domain Eukaryota; kingdom Metazoa; phylum Chordata; class Mammalia; order Rodentia; family Sciuridae; genus Marmota; species Marmota marmota. The sequence continues at coordinate 9,997,086 of NW_026000272.1, forward strand.
AAGAGAACAAGAACAAGGTATAGCAGCACCAATTCAAATAGATCAAGGAATAGATAGACATGGATTGGGTTTTCAGAAGGGGTCACTGAGACAATAAAAAATACTTGGAAATCAGAAAGACCAGTGTGGGTTCCTCAGTGGCCCCTGACTAAAGAAAAGATACAAGCAGCCCATGACCTGGTCAAACAACAATTAGCGGAGGGACATATACAACCTTCCGTATCTCCCCATAGTACTCCCATTTTTGTCATTAAAAGGAAATCTGGTAAATGGAGATTACTGCAAGATTTAAGAGCCATTAATAATGAGATGGTTATTATGGGACCTGCTCAATCGGGGATTCCTCAGTTGTCTGCTTTGCCAAAAACCTG
>NW_026000272.1:9999256-10001607 GCF_001458135.2 Marmota marmota marmota
TGAACTGCTTGCAGAACTTGCCTGGACTATGTATCACTTGTATGCATTGTGAACTATCTATTTGTTGCAGCAAATTGTGGTAGTGCTGGGGCATCTTTGCTGATGGTGTCATCGGTGGTACAATTTTTCCAAAAAGAGCCGTCATTTGGCTTGGTGTCGTGGCATTTTACATCCTCCTCCCTTCTGCTTGTGATAGTCTAATATTTGGGGGCCAACAGAGGTGAGGCAAAGAACCTCACCCCTCCACTGGTGCAAAGGCCTATCCACAAGTATGGCTGTATGCTGGACCGGTATTCAGTGATGGGTAAGATCCAATTGCAATGGTACCAACCTAAGACAGGAGGCTGACGCCTTGAGGTCAGCTCATCCGATGACGGGTAAGGACCATATGTAGATTTGGACAACCTAAGACAGGCACGGTCCCTAAGCCACATGCTCTTGTTTAATTAAACAGAAGTGGGGAGATGTTGAGAGCCACAGCCCAGTCAGAATGATGCCTGGCATTTGCCAGAGGGAATGGTTGTAAAGTGACGCCAGCGAACCATTGAGATGATGATTTGAGTTAAGCTATATATAATTGCTGTGATGCTGGATTGATTGTATTGTATATTTGACCTTTACTGTTGGGCAATAGGGTGGCTCTTGCTGCCTCGGGCGCCTGCTACTTTGGAGTTCCTGTGAGTTCTAGTGGGGGTTCAGGGAGATTGGCCGGAGCCTGGTGAAGGGAGTGTGTTCCCGTGTGGTGTGTGCAGTGCCAATGAGAGTTGGGGAATAGAGTTGCTATTTGAATCTACAAGGCTTTGTGGCGGCTCGGTTGTTTGTGCCCAGCCAGACTGAGGCAGGTAGGCATGATATCATCTCACACCTAAGCAGTTTATCTTCCTTCTGCCTGAAATGCTCCTTCTTGAGCTACAGACATGTAGCTTATCTCCTTCAAGGCTTCACTCAAATCTCACTGTGTGAGTGATGCCTTCCCTGGCACTTATTTAAAGCTATCAAGTCCTACTCATAGCACTTCATGATTTATTTTTTCTATAGCATTTATAATCATTTGGTGATGTGTGTATATAATGTTATAAATGTGTGTGTAGAACTTCTATCCCATGTATTTTAATTATTTTATTTATTTGTTGTTTTACTTCCTTTTATTTAAATTAAAACTATATGATTTGTGGTTTTTGAATGTTTCACTCGTGTCTGCATTCCTAGTATCTGGGATGGTACCTGTTGTACAGCAGGAGCTCAATAACCACTTGAATGAATGTATAGAGTGTTAATTATTGTAGAGTTTATAATATTGAAAAACTGCTAATTATTTAAATGTCTGTTAATACTGGAATGGTAAAATATGTATGGCATACTAAGATAGTGGTGTACTAAACAGTTGCTAAAAACAATGAGAAAGACTTATAAGTACTGATAAAAATATCTCTAAAATGAGAAATGTAAGTTGTAAAATAGTACCTAAAGCATTTATGCTCAAAGAAAAAAATTAATACTATGCATATATACATAAAGTAACACATGCAAATGTATGCAAGGTGAGTCAAAGATGGACATGAAATCCTTGTGGCAGTTTTCTCTGAAGAAAGGAACAAATTTCAGACAGAGAATGGAGTGCAACTTACTGAGAATTTATAGAGAAGGGAGAGTTGACTAAGGTGACAGGGGAAAAGCTGCCTTAGTATTCCTGGAGAGAAAAATGGCAGAACCTAGAAAAATTTAAAATACAAACACCCAGCAATTCTACTTCTTTGATTTTGTGCTTCCAAAAATACTCTAGTGATAAGAAAAAGAACTTAACAGTCAGACTTTGTGGGTTTTCATCTTGACTCTAATATTCACTAGATATGTGACTCTAAGTTTAACCCATGCCTAAATTACTTCATCATAATATGGAAATAACTGCAATAACCATTCTGTAAATTGATGTGAAGCCCTCTGCATAGCACCTGGCACATATTAACCAACCAACAAATATTGTTAGTGATAGTAATAGAAATAACAGCACTGCCAGGTACAGTGGCACATTCCTGTAATCCTAGAGGCTCTGGAGGCTGAGGCAGGAGGATCACAACTTCAAAGCCAGCCTCAGAAATGGCAAGGTGCTAAGCAACTCAGCGAGACACTATCTCTAAATAAAATACAAAATAGGGCTGGGGGTGGGGCTGGGGATATAGCTCACTTGGTTGAGTGCTTGCCTTGCATGCATAAGGCCCTGGGTTCAATCCCTAGCACCACAAAAAAAGAAAAAAAACAAAAAACAAAATAGGGCTGGGGATGTGGCTTACGGGTTGAGTGTCCCTGAGTTCAATCCCCAGTACTAAAAAAAAAAAAAGAAAGAAAGAAAA
>NW_026000272.1:10005271-10036381 GCF_001458135.2 Marmota marmota marmota
GTGAGAAATTTCACTTACCTCTAAGTTTCAGAAGTTCCCCGCACGGGACGCCAAATGCCACAGTCTGGCTGGGCACAAATGCCGCAGTCTGGCTGGGCACACAATCACGAGCCACCACACAGCTTGTAGATTCAAACAGCAACTCTTTATTCCCGAACTCACACCAGCCGTCTACAATCACGTTCTGGGGAAATCCACGTTCTCTGCCCAAATCCACGTTCTCTCCCAAATTCTCCACCACTGGGCTTCTGTCTCCCAAAATATACTGTCTGAATCCCGTGAGAACTCAAGGGGAACTCAGGCAGCAGGATACGCCCTATTCCCAGCAGGAATAATCTTAAACCTTAAACCTGGAACCTAAACTGGGAACGCCCTAAACACGATTATGTTAAACCGGGAACACCCTAATCCGCCCTGGTCCTTGAGCAAGGTCAACTACATTCAATGTCACTGCAAAATGTCAGCAACATGGGGTACGCTGGCAAGGAAATTGTCATACCTACTTGGCTAATGGCTCCCAGCAGTAGGGACAAATAAAGAAAAAGAAAATTTAAGCTAAAACAAGAATTTTTCAGAAAGCGCCACAGAGAATTTGTCAGCAGAACCACATTATAAAATAGTTTAAAGAAAGATACTCAAGCAGAAAAAGAAATGATAGAAATGTGGATTTATAAAAAGGAACTAAGAGTGTGTAAATGCTGAATATGTGGGCAAATAGGAAAGACTAAGTCACTTTAAAAATAATTGACCAATAAACCTACAGACATATCATACACTCCTGATATCATATACTGAGACAAGTAGAACACTTATGTTGTATCTTCCCACTAATGCATAACCTCAATATATCACAGGAAAAAAAGTGGACACACACAAATGAATAACATTTTGTAAAATAACTAACCAGTATTATTCTTCAAGTGTCAAAATTATGAAAGAAAAGGAAAAACTAAAAAACTTCCATAGATTAGAGGAAACTAAAGATACAATGAATAAATGAAATACAGGAACTCAGATTAAATTCAAAGTTAATCTGGAAGAGAAAAAGACATAAATGGAATAACCTATGGAATTTGGATAAAGTCTGTGGATTGACTGAATTATTAATTTGACTTATTAGTAGCAGAAAATGGATTTCTATTGTAATTATTAACAAATTATAAAAATCATTGGAATTCAATATTTTCATACAGGAATATAATGCACATGGATAATCTTCCCTTCTAGACTTCCCCAACCTCTCCTTCTCTCTCCCCCTGGTCCCCTTCTCAGTCCTAGTAGTCCCTCTTCTACTTTAAAGTGATGTTCTCTTTTCTTAGATTCCACATATGAGAAATACATGTGATACATGTCTTTCTGTGTCTGGCTTATTTTACTTAACATGAATGATGTCCTCCAGTTCCATTCATTTTCCTGCAAATAATAGGATGTCATTTTTCTTTATAGCTGAACAATACTCCATTGTGTATACATACCATGTTTTCTTTATCCATTCATCTGTTGACAGGCACCCAGGCTGATTCCAAATCTTGGCTATTGTGAATAATGATGCAATAAACCTAGTTATAGAGCATATCTCTTTTATATACTAACTTCATTTCAGTCAGATACATGCCAAGGAATGGGGTAGATGGATCACACGGTAGTCATATATGAAGTTTTTTAGAACCTTCCTTAAGGTTTTCCACAGTGGTTGCAACTAATTTAAATTTACACCAACAGTGGATGAGAGTTTAACTTCTCCATATCCTTGCCAGGATTTTTTTTTAATAACAGTCATTCTAACTGGAGTGGAATGGAATCTCAAAGTCATTTTGATTTGCATGATGGCTAAAGATATTGAGAATTTTTAATGTACTTATTGCCCTTTTATATTTTTTCTTTTGAGAAGTGTCTGTTCAGATCATTTGCCCATTTTTTTACTGGATTGTTAGTGTTTTTATTATTACGTTTTTTGAATTACTTGTATATTCTGGATAATAATCCTTGACACATGAATAGCTGACCAAGATTTTTCTTCCATTCTGTAGATGGTCTTTTCAGTCTTGATTATTTCCTTTGCTGTGCAGAGCTTTTTAATTTTTTAAAGTCTTTATTTATTTTATTTATTTTTATGTGGTGCTGAGGATCGAACCCAGTACCTCAGAAGTTCGAGGCAAGCGCTCTACCACTGAGCTATAACCCCAGCCCCAAGATCTTTTTATTTAATGGAATCCCACTTGTTAATTCGTGTTTGTGTTTTCTGTGCTTTTGATATCTTATCTAGGAAATTGTTGTCTGAGCCAATCTTGAAGTTTTTCCCCTAAGCTTTCTTCTAGTAGTTTTCAGTCTTACATTAAGATCTTTGATCCATTTTGAGATGATTTTAGATGGGGTTCTAGTTTCAATCTTCCACATTGGATATCTAGACTTCCCAACACCATTTAAGAGGCTGTCCTTTTGCCAATGTATATTTTTGGTGCCAAAATAGTTGGTGGAAGATGTATATATTTATTTCTGGGTCTTCTATTCTCTTCCATTGGTCTATGTGTCTGTTTTTATGCCAATAACATACTGGGTTTGTTACTATGGTTCTATGGGATATCTTGAAATCAGGTACTGTGACACCTCCAGCTTTGCTTTTTATTCAGGGTTGTTTTGGCTATTCTGGGTCTCTTATTCTTCCAAACAAATTTTAGGACTGTTTTCTTTAGACCTATGAAGAATGTCATTTGTAATTTGGTGGCAACTGCAATTCTGTAGATAGTATGGACATTTTCACAATATTAATTCTTTCAATCCATGAACATTGGAGATCTCTCCCTTTTAGTGTTTTCTTCAATTTCTCTCTTTGTTATTTGGCAATTTTCATCATAGAGGTCTTTCGTATCCTTAATCAGGTTTATTCCTAGGTTGTGTGCGTGTGTGTGTGTGTGTGTGTGTGTTTATTGTTAATAGGATCACTTTCCTGATATTTTTCTCAGTGAGTTCATTATTGGTATATAGAAAAGCCATCGATTTTTGTATGTTGACTTTATATCCTGCTACTTTACTGAATTTTATCAGTTCTAGTAGCTCTTTGTTAGAATTTTTAGGATTTCCTATGTACAGAATCTTATTATGTACAATTAGGGATACTGTGACTGCCTCCTTCCCTATTTGTATGCCTTTTTTCTGTCTTTTGCCTAATTGCTCTGGCTGAAACTTCTATTATATTGAATAAGACTGGTGAGAGTGCACACTCTTATTGTGATCTTAGAGAAGATGCTTTCAGTTTTTCCCAATTTAGTATAATGCTGGCTATGGGTTTGTCATATATAGCCTTTATTATGTTGAGATATGATCCTTCTATACTTCATTTATTGAGGGCTTTTATCATGAAGGATGCTAAATTGTATCCAATAATTCTTCTGCACCTATTGAGATGATCATGTGATTTTTATATTTGATTCTATTGATATGCTCTGTTATATTTATTGATTTGTGTATGTTGAACCATCTTTGGATCCCTGGAACAAATCCAAATTTATGATTATATATGATCTTTCTAACATGCTGTCAAATTTGATTTGCAAGTATTTTGTTGAGAAGTTTGATATCTATGATTATCAAGTCTAAACAGTTGTGGGTTGTTTTTTTTTTTTGTGTGTGTGTGTGTATATATATATGTGTCCTTGTCAAGTTTTAGGTCCTTGTCATAGAATGTGTTTGGAAGGGATCCTTTCCCTTTCTATTTCATGGAATAATTTGAGAAACATTGGTGTTAGTTCTTCTTTAAAAGTCTGGTAAAACTCAGCAGTGAAGTTATCCAGTCCTGGACTTATTGAGACTTTCTGTTGCTGATTCAATCTTGTTACTTTTTATATGTCTACATAGGATTTTTTATCTTCCTGGTTCAATTTTCATAAGCCATGTGTACAGAAATTTGTCCATTTTTTTCTAGACTTTGCAATTTATTGCATATAATTTTTCAAAATGTTCCCTCACAATCTTTTGAATTTCTGTAGTATCAGTTGTAATCTCTCCTCCTGCAACTATAATTTATTTATTTGGGTCTTCCCTTTTGGTTAGCTTAGTAAAGGGTTTGTCAATTTTGTTTATCTTCTCAAAGGATCACCTCCTTGTTTCATTGATGATTTGCATTGTTCTTTTGTATTTCATTTATTCCCACTCTGATCTTTATTATTTCTTTCTTTCTACTGATTCAAGGTCTGGTTTGTTCCTTTTTTTTTTTTTTTTTGAAAAGCTTGAAATGCATCATAGGTTATTTATATGAGATCTACTTTTAATTTTTTATATAGGTACTCATTGTTATAAACCTCACTTTCAGTACCATTTTGTTATAATATATTTCCATTTTCATTTGATTCAAGGACTTTTAAAATTTCCTCGTCTAGCTTTTGTTTGGTTTTTTTTTTTTTTTTTTGCACTTCTAAGGATTGAACCCAGGACCTTGAGCATGCTAGATAAGTGGTCTACCTCTGAGCTACATCCCAGTCCTTTTTTATTTTGTTTTGAGATAGGATCTTAATAATTTGCCCAGGCTGGCCTAAGCTTCCCAAGAAGCTGGAATTACAGGCCTGTACTACCACAATTAGCTCCCCTTTAACTTCTTCCATGACTCACTGTTCAAAAGTGTGCTGTTACTATACAGATTTAATTCAATTCCAATCGAAATACCAATGACCTTCCTCATAGAAATAGAAAAAGCAATCATGAAATTCATTTGGAAAAAAAGAGAACCAAAATAGCTAAAGCAATCCTTAGCAAGAAGAGTGAAGAAGGGGTCATCATGATACCAGATACTACAGAGCTATAATAACAAAAACAGCATGGTATTGGCACCAAAACAGACATGGAGACCAATAGTACAGAATAAAGGACACAGAGAAAAACCCACATAAATACAGTTATCTTATACTAGACAAAGGTGCCAAAAACATACATTGGAGAAAAGATTGCCTCTTCCAAAAATGGTGCTGGGAAAACTGGAAATCCATATGTAGCAAAATGAAATTAAATCTCTATCTCTCACCCTGCACAAAGCTCAACTCAAAGTGGATTAAGGACCTAGAAATTAGACCAAAGACTCTGCACCTAATAGATGAAAAAGTAGGCCCAAATCTTCATCATGTCTGTTTAGGACCTGACTTCCTTTACAAGACTCCTAAAGCATAAGAAATTAAATCAAGAATCAATAAATGGGATGGAGTCAAACTAAAAAAAAAAGCTTCTTCTCAGCAAAAGAAACAATCAATGAAGTGAATAGAGAGCTAACAGAATGGGAGCAAATTTTTACCACACATCAGATAGAACACTAATCTCCAAGACATATAAAGAACTCAAAAAAATTTAACACCAAAAACCAAATAACCCAATCAATAAATGCACTAAGGAAATGAGCAGACACTTCACAGAAGAAGATATACAATCAATCAACAAATTTATGAAAAAATGCTCAACATCTCTAGCAATTAGAGGAATGAAATTCAAAACTATTCTAAGATTTCATCTCACTTCAGACAGAATGGCAATCATCAAGAATTCAAGCAACAATAAATGTGGGGGAAAACGTACACTCATACATTGCTGGTTGCACTGCAAATTGGTGCAACCACTTTGGAAAGCAGTATGGAGACTCCTTAGAAAACTTGGAATGGAACCACCACTTGACCCAGCTATCCCACTCCTTGGTCTACACCCAAAGGACTTAAAATCAGCATGCAACAGTGATGCAGCCACCTCAATGTTTATAGTAGCTCAATTTACAATAGCTAAGCTGTGGAAACAGCCTAGATGCCCTTGAATAGATGAATAGATAAAGAAACTGTGGTATATATACACAATGGAATATTACTCAACATTAAAGAAGAATTAAATCATGGCATTTACAGGTAAAGGGACAGAGTTAGAGAATATCATGCTAAGCGAAGTAATCCAATCCCAAAAAACCAAAGGCCAGATGTTTTCTCTGATAAGTGGATGCTGATCCATAATGGGGGGGCAAGGGAAGAATAGAGGAACTTTGGGTTGAGCAGAGAGAAGGGAGGGGAGGAGAAGGGGTGTGTTGGGGGAAGATGGTGGAATGAGATGGGCATTATTACCCCTACGTATGGGTATGACTGCATGAATGGTGTGACTCTACGTCATGTACAACCAGAGGAATGAAAAGTTGTGCTCCATGGGCTGGGGCAATGTGGCTCAAGCGGTAGCATGCTTACATGGCATGCGCGGGGCACTGGGCTCGATCCTCAACACCACATAAAAATAAAATAAAGATGTTGTATCCACTGAAAACTAAAAAAATAAATATAAAAATGTTGTGCTCCATTTGTGTAAAAAATAAAATTAATTAAATTAAAAAGAAAAAAGTGTGTTCAATCTCCATGTTTTTCTATAATTTATGCAATTTCCCTTGCTGTTGATTTCTAGTTTTATTCCATTGAGATCAGATAAGATGTAGGCCATTATTTCAATTTTTAAAAATTTGTTAAGATTTGCTTTGAGGTCTAATATATAGTCTATTTGAGAAGAGGTTCCATGCATTAATAAAAAGAAAGCATATTCTGTAGATTTTGGATGGCATATTGTATAAATTTCTGTTAAGTCCATTTGCTCTATAGCATAATTTAACTCTGATGTTTCTTTGTTGTTATTTTGTCTGAATGATCTATCTACTGGTGAAAGTGGAGTACTGAAGTCACATACTATTATTTTAATAGAGCTTATCTCTCCCTTCATGTTTAATAATGTTTATTTTACAAAACTGGGTGCTATGACATTTGGTGTTTATAACTGTTTGAACTTGAAGAATTGTTTCCTTGATTAATATACAGGGACCTTCCTCATCTCTTCTGATTTTGTCATAAAATCTACTTTGTCAGATATAGGTATAGTTACTCCTATTTGCTTTCAGATTCCATTTGTTCATAATGTTGCTCTCCATTCCTTTTCTATAAGTCTGTATTTCTTTGCAGTTAAGCTGGATTTCTTGTAGTAGCATATTATTTGGTCCTTTTTATATCTTCAGTCTGTGTCTTTTCATTGGAGAATTAATGCATTTAACATGTAGTTATTATTGAAAGGTATGTACTTATTCCTGTCATTATGTTTCTTCTTGTGGCTATTATAATATTGTTTTTTTCTTCCTCTCTTATTCATCTTTGAAATTTGATGGCTTACTATATTGGTAATGTTTGATTAGTTCCTATTTCTCATTTGTGTATGTACTCTTCTAGTAAGATATATTCTTTCCCATACCCTCATGACAATGTTTATCTTTCTTCCTCTTCTGGATATAGGACTACCTTAAGCATCTAGTGTAGTTAAGTATGCTGGTCTAGTTGTAATGAATTCCCTTATTTTACATTTATGTTGAAAAGTCTTGATTCTTAAGTACACCCTTGCTGGGTATAGTATTCTTTGTTGGCAGTTATTTTCTTTTAGGATGTGTAATACATCTTTCCATGCCTTCCTGGCCTTTAGAGTTTCTGCTGAGAAATCTGTGGTTCATGGGTTTGCCTTTAAATGTGACTATGGCTTTTCTCTTGCAGATTTTAATATTCTTTCTTTGCCCTGTACTTTTGGCAATTGAAATATGTCATGGAGAGATTCTTTTCTTGTCTTGTGCCTGTGGGGTTCTGAGTGCCTCTTTGCCTGAATGACTGTCTTTTCCACAATTTGGGAAATTTTCTGCATTATTGAATAGATTTTCTGTGTCCTCGACCTTTACATTTTTCACTTCAGATATACCAATGAGCCAGACCTTTGATTTTTTGATGGTGTCCCAAAGTTCTTATATGTTCTCTTCATTCCTTCTTTTTCTGTTTTTTCTTTCTGAATATAATATTTCAAAATATTTCTCTACAAATTCTGGTATTCTTTCTTCCATTTTCCCTAATCTCTTATTAAGGTTTTTAACCAAGTTTTAAAAATTGACTTATTGAGCTTTTCATTTCCAAGAGTTCTGTTTGGTTCTTTTAAAAAATATTTACCTTTTTACTGAATTTCTCATTGTAACCTTACACTGCCTTCCTTAATTCATTCAACTGTTCATCTATATCCTCTTGGATTTCATTGAGCTTCTTTAAAAATCTTTTTTTTTTTTTAATTCTTGTTTTGGAATTTCACCAATTTTGATCTGTTTGGCATCAAAAGAGAATTATGAAATTTAAGGGATTTCATTTTACCTTGTTTCTTCATTTTAAAAAAAATCTGTATTGAGATCTGCAGGAATGGCTCTGTCTTCCAATTTTATGCAATGACCTTCTTGGTATGTGGCATTCTCCTAATTATGTGTCTTGGGGTATTGGTTTATTGTACAATGATGTTGATTTCCAACTGGACAACACAGTGTAATATTCCTGTAGTTTCTTTGGTTGTGATTCATGGCTTTGGGCATACAGCATACCATATAGGAGAGACCCACTATCTCTGCAGGTTTTGTATGAATGGAGACACTCTGGTATTTAAGGCAGATGTGATATAGGTAACAGAGTTTGAGGGATGTGCCCTCTGTGGTTACTCCTGTAATGGGAGTGGCAGGCCCTCAGGTGATGGGTATTTCCACAGGTACTGCTGATACTGTGATTTGAATATGATTTTGATGGTAGTTGCTCCAACAATGTGAAGTGCTTGAAGCTCTTCCTCTGATTGGGCACTAGTGTAGATACAAGCACTTCACAGGGAGAGGCTACAGCTGAAATCACAGTTTCCCCTCTGTGGGACTCACCTCAATCTTGTCAGCCCCATGCTATGTGAGAAGGCCCAGCTGAGATGGATGTATAGGACTTGTATAGATGTAGTAGCAATAACCATTGTTTTTTCTCTCTGCTGCTACTATGAGGGTGTCTACCCTGGACTGGGACCTCAGACTTCCTTAGTTCTGCATGCCTAGGGAGGAGTTGAAAAGTGGAAGCTTATGTTCCCCCTATTCTTTAAGTAGAAACGTCTGTCAGGGTTCTAGCAGGGCTAGATTGTGTCTGGAATTGAGTACTATTCCTCTTAGCTGCACTAGAAATGTAGCTCAGTGGCAAAGCATCTGCCCAGTGTGTGCAAAGAACCCAGGCTCAATCCCTAGTGATGAAGTAAAGAAAAATAGAATAAAATATAATAGGATAATACAGAAAATATTAAAATAAAATAAAAAACAGAAAAGACAGAGAAAGAAGAAGAAAAATAAATATGTATAAACATAAATAAAAGAAAATTATAAAATATATTTGAACATTTTAGTAAGAAACACAAATTCCTCTGAGCCATGATGCTTGGAAATGCTACCAAAGGCAGAAGATTGCAGGATATACTGATCTAAGTTTCTCTCCAGGTCTTAGGTTATGTAGTGTGGTGGCAAGGAGTTGTCCTAGGATTTCTTTCAGCAGTGGATCCCAAGAGGTGTGGGGGACAGGGGAGAGTGGGTTGCATGTGCAGCTACCTATATTCCTCTCAGCTGGATTTCTGAACAAAAAAGTTAGGGTGAAATCCAGACCAGGCCTGCTATACATTCTCTCTAGAGTTTTGGTTTTGGTTTTTTTTTTTTTTTTTTTTTTTGGCTGCATTACTGAGAACAGGGCAAATGCTGAAGCCCAGTGGGATCCTTCTCACCAAACAAGTTAGAGAGGAATGCCCGCCAGGTCAGCTGTGCCATCTCTCTGGAGCTTTCTAGGCTGTGCACCTGGAAGCAGGGCTGATGCCAAAGTCATGGTGAGTACTTCTAAGAATTGAGTTAGGGTGGAATGTGGGCTATATCAGGTAAATGTTCTCTCTGGAGGTCACTAGGCTCTATGTGTAGGGATGGAGCAAATGTGGAAGTCACAGTAGGTTACACATCCCTTGGAAGAGGGGAGGCAACTGAAGCACTGAATTTTGTAGTCGGGGTGGAGGCTGCAGGAACCACATAATATGCCACTTGCCCACTACTAAACCTGGTATCTTCAGTCCTGGCCCCCAAGCAAAACCACACCCAATTGTTCTTCTCATGTCTCAGAGGACTGGCTCACCAATCCACCCATTCCAGATGCTGGTGGTTATTGGCCCCCTGGTGGTTATTGGCCCATGCTCCCCACAACACAGAACCCTCAGCAGACTTGTGCCAGTCTCTCCTCTAAGCCAAGACTGCTTTTCTTCTAGTCAATTTTGTCCAGAGGGTCCCAACAATGTCAATGTCAGCATTTCTGACCCCCTGAGCAGTACAGTCTCAGATAAATAGGACTCTTCTCAAGATAGCTCCTGTTCATAGCACTCTCAGAGTTCATTGGGAGATGCAGTGATGTCTTTTTCTATAACTACCCTGATGTGAAGACTTCAGGTCTCTTATTTATTTAGGCTGTATGTCTGTAGAGTGCAGGCTTTTGTGTCAAACTGTGACACTCTTTTTCATCCTTACCCCCTTGAAGAGGACAATTGCCCTCCCCCAGCAGTGGTGCCAGGCACCAGGTGAACCATGATGCATTATTCTCTTAGTATGTTATTATCCCTAGTCTCTGAATTTTACCAGGTCTCAGTCTCCCCACTATTGAATTCCAGTGCTCACCCATGTCCACTCCCACCTTACAAAGTTATCCAGACGTACCCTCCTACTGCTTTGGTTCTATCCCATGGAGGGGCAGACATGTATAACAGTACCATCTTCCACCACACATCCACACAGAAAATCTTAGCTTATTATTTTGATAACAATATAATGGTTATGTAAGAGGTTACTGGTAGGGGAACTGAGCAATGGGTATACACAAACTCTGTGAACTATTACTGAAACTGTTCTGTAAGCCTAAAATTACCTCCAAAATTTAAAAAAGAAAGTTGATCAATTAAAGAAAAATCTATGATACATGTAGAAATGAAATTCATTACAACAGCAGAAATAATTTCTATGGTCTGACTATCTGTAGCCCAATTTCAAATTAATATGTGGAAATCTAATCTCCAATGCAATAGTATCAGGAGATGGAACCACTGGGATGTGATTAGGTCATAAGGGCATAGCCCTCAAAAATAGGATTAGTGCACTTACAAAAGACGCCTCCTAGAACATGTCTGCTCCTTCCACCATATGAAGATGCAACAAGAGGTCCCAATTTATAAAGCAGAGTGCAAGATCTCACCAAAAATTGAATCTGATGGCACTTAGAACTTGGACTTAGCAACCTCTAGAATTGTAAGCAATGAATTTCTATTGTTTATAAATTACCCAGGCTAAGATATTTTGTTACAGCAGCCTGAATAAACTATGACAGATGGGAGGGAGAAATGGAAGCATATCAGTGCAATATTTTTGTATGTAAAATGGCATAATACTATTTGAAGATACACTGTAGTAAGTAAAAAATATATACTATAAATCCTAATAAAATTTCTCTTAGCAGTATTGCTACAAATCAAATATTGGAGATACTATAGAACCCTAAAAGAAATACCTAAATGTAAAGTAAGCTGGAAAAGTGAAGCAAAAAAAAAAAAGGTAATAAAGAACAAGTAGGGCCTGGGGATGTGGCTCAAGCGGTAGCGCGCTCGCCTGGCATGCGTGCAGCCCGGGTTCGATCCTCAGCACCACATACAAACAAAGATGTTGTGTCCGCCAATAACTAAAAAAAAAATAAATATAAAAAAAAAAGAACAAGTAGAAAACAAGCAGTAAGTTGATAGATACATTGTTAATTATATTACATAAAGGCAGAGCTTGCCTGATGTCTATAAACACCCATTTTTTAATATGAAGATTAAAGGTAAAATATTGGAAAACTATACAATGTAAGTATTAATCTAACAAAACTGGAAAGGCTATATAATATCACATAAGGCAGACTTCAAAACAAGAAATGTTACCAGAAATAAAAAAGACACATTTCATATGGATAAAATGGTTATACTATCAAGCAGACCTGGCAATACTAAATGTGTATATTCAACAACAGTGCTTTGAAAGTAAGGAAGATAAAACTGAAAGAAATTAAAGGAGAAACAGGCAAATATACAATTACAGTTGGAAACTTCAACCCTCTTCTCTCATGAATTGATAGGACAAGCAGAAAATCAATGAGGATATAAAAGATTTGAGTACCACCATTAACCAAATGATATAATAAATATTTATGAAAACATTCTACCCAATACAGAATATGCATCCTTTACAAATATGCTAGGAACATGCAACAAGATGTAGCATACTTAACACACAATAAGGGGAGGGGAAGAATAGAAGTTCACTGGATTAGACAAGGGGGAATGAAGGGAAGGGAGGGGGAATGGGAATAGGAAAGGCAGTAGAATAAATCAGACATAGCTTTCCTATGTTCATATATGAATACACGACCAGTGAAACTCCCCATCATGAACAACCACAAGAATGAGCAGTTATACTCCATGTATGTATGATATGCCAAAATACACTCTAATGTCATGTGTATCTAAAAAGAATAAAAAGACAAAAAAAATTGTTCATCTTTTCAGAGAATCAAAAAGAAAGAAAAGCAAAGAGAAAAGAAAGAGAATCTGATAACCAGCTAATTTCTCATTGCACAAAGGACTCTAGGTGTAGAGTAAAAAGTGAGTCTACCACTTTTCCAGAACAGAACCTATTTTTCCTGGTTCTTTCAGCTGTATAACATTGATTCCAAATGGCACTAAGAATTTCTATCCCTGTGTTACTGAAAAAGCACATGGTGCCCAATAAATAAACACAAATATTATTTTTCCACTACAAACAAAACTTATAAAAACAATTCTTATTCAGTTTATACACTGAAATCAAAGAGAATTAAAGTTTAAAAAAAGATGGAGCATACTATAGACCTTAAAAAATTTCTCAATAAATCCAAAAAGATTCCAGAGTATCTCCTCTTACCAAAACAAAATTAAATTTGAAATAAAAATCAGATAATCTATGTAAAAGTGTACATATTCAAAAGTCAAATAACACAAATTTAATAATCCAAGGATCAAAGAAGAAATTACAACAGAAATTTGAAATTATTTAAACTTGAAAAAGAACAACATATCAAAATTATGGATTACAGCTATAACAGAGTTTGTTGGAAATGTACAGATTTAAATGCTTATATTGGAAAATAAAAAGACTTAAAAATGATCTAAGAAGAAACTACCAGAAGAGCCGGGCGTGGTGGTATATGCCTGTAATCCCAGTGGCTTGGGTGGCTGATGCAGGAGGATCATGAATTCAAAGCCAGCCTCAGCAAAAGTGAGGCAACTCAGTGAGACAAATAAAATACAAAATAGGGCTGGAGGTGTAGCTCAGTGGTTAAGTGCCCCTAAATTCAATCCCTGGTATCCCCCCCAAAAAAAACTACAAGAAGAGAAAATTCAATAAAAATGAAGTAGAATCAAGCAGATAATGAGAATGAATCTAAGAAAAAGCTGTAAAAAAAAAAAACAAAGAAAATCCAGAACACTAAACATTGGTTCTTTGTAAAAAAAATATTCAAATGGATAACTATTTACTAAAAATAAATTAGGATTATAAACAGGAAACACAAATTGCCAATAAAGGAATGAGACAGGAAGTAGCTTTATAGAAGCTACAAAGACTAAATAACTCAATTTTGCAAACCATGCTATGACAATAAACAATAAAACCAATTACTTAATATGAACAAATTCTTTAAAGAACACTTGTTAAAACTGATCTAAGAAAAAATGCAAAAATCTGAATAGCCCTATAACCATGAAAGAAATATAACTTGTAATTTTAAAAATCTCCCCATTACAAAAAGAAAAGAAACAAAGTTCATGTCCAGAAAGCTTCAGGGGTAAATTTCTTCAAGAATTTAAGGAAGAAAAAATATCAGTCTTATATGAACTCTATCAGAAAACAGATGTGGTGGAAATGTGAAGCCAGCATAATGTTGATTTTAAAATATGACAAAGAAGCCAGGTATGGTGGTGCACTCCTGTAATCCCAGCAGATTGGGAGGCTGAGGCAGAAGGATCACAAGTTCATAGCCAGCCTCAGCAACTTAGGCCCTGAGCAACTCAGCAAGACCCTGTCTCTAAATAAAATATTGAGAGAGAGAGAGAGAGAGAGAGAGAGAGAGAGAGAGAGAGAGCGCGCGCTCTGGTGATGTAGCTTAGTGGTTAAGCACCCCTGGGTTGAATCCCTGGTACAAAAAAAAAAAAAAAAGATGTTAAAAGAAAGGAAAATTTCTCTCACAAAAAATAGATGAAAATACCATTAACAAGATTACCATTTCATAAGAGATGGAAAACTAGCTGCCCACAGATCAAATCTAGTCTACCACCTATGTTGCAAATAAAAACTTTCTGGAACACAGACATATCTATTTGACTATGCATGATCTGTGGCTGTCTTCTTGCTACAAAGGCAAAATTAAATTGCTACAAGGCTATGTGAAAATATTTAACCTCTGATCCTTTACAGAAAAAAACATTGCTGAACTCTGGCATATAGAATCTAGGGATATATTTAAAAGATAATACATTATCACCAATTGAAGTGAGGAACACAGATTAGTTTAATCTTCAAAGATCAGACAATATAATTCACCAATAAAGGAGAAAACACATGTGACCATCTCAGTTCACAGAGAATTTAAACCTTTTAAAATATGTGATAAAATGATTTTTAAATTTCAGTAACTTAGTAATTAAAGAGAATATTTTTCAGTGAGACAAACAATATCAAAAAAGTCCTACATATAGTATCATATTTAATGGCAAAATGTTGAACACTCATATCTTAATACTAGGAACAAGATAAAGAGGTATGCTTCTACCACTTTCATTCAATACCACATTGGACATTGTAGTCATTACAATAAAGCAAGTGAAAGAAATAACTTACAGACAAAAGAACTGTTCACGTAGAAAACCCTAAGGAATCTAAAAAGTAACCTGAGAATTGTACTTATTAAGATTGGAGGCTGGGGTTGTGGCTCACTGGTGGAGCACTAGCCTAGCATGTGTGAGGCACTGGGTTCAATTCTCAGCATCATCTATAAATAAATAAAATAAAGTCCAACAACAACTAAAATATATATTTAAAAAAATATTGGGTTGGAGGGGCTGGAGTTGTACCTCAGTGGTAGAGTGCTTGCCTAGAGTGGGTAAGGCACTGAATTCAATCCTCAGCACCACATAAAAAATAAATAAATAAAATAAAGTTGTAAAATAAATTTTAAAAAAAAGATTGGATTGAAGGTGTAGCTCAGTTTTACAGTGCATTCTTAACATGTGCAAGACCCTGATTCACCACACACACACACACACACACACATACAGGAGCACATGAGTGCATGCACACACACAAAAATCAGTTGAATTTTTATACAGTAGCAGCAAACATTTTTGAAAAAACTGCAAAACTGCAATTAAAATAGCATCAAAATATAAAATAGGAATAAATTTAACAAAACTACATAATATCTGTATACTGAAAATGACAAAGACTAAGATAAATGAATAAAAGCTTAAATATGTAGAGAGGTATGCCATAGACATTAATTAGAAGATTCAATATTTTTAGGATATTAATTCTCCTTAAATTGATGTATAGATTCAATACAATTCCAATTAAATCTTTACAAACTATTCTGTAGAAATGGACAAACTAATTATCAAATTTACATGAAATTTCAAAGAGCTTAGCCTTATGCTTTCAATCTTTAATGTCCCCCAAAAAAACTGTTTTAGATTATGAGAGCTGTAACCTCATCAATGGATTAATCCTTTTGATAGATTAAAAATTTGAATGGGTATTAGGATTTAGACATGAGGTGTTCCCAAAAAAACCTTCCATGTGAGACAATGATGTGTGAGTAGTTTAAGGATTGCAAGAATTCTCAGAGGTGAAATGATCAGTTTATAATATGTATAACCTAATTAGTAAATTGATACACTGATATGGATTAACTGGGGGATAACTATAGGCAGGAAGTCACTTTAGCTGTGCCTTTTGGTTTTATATTTTGTTCCTGATGGGCAGAGCTCTCTCTCTTTGCTTCTTTTTTTTCTAAAATGTTTTTAGTTGTAAATGAACATAATACCTTTATTTATTTATTCTTTATGTGGTGCTGGGGATTGAACCCAGTGCCTCACACATGCTAGGCAAGTGCTATACCACTGAGCTACAACCCCAGCTTCATCTCTCTGCTTCTTGATTGCCATATCCTGAGCTGCTTTTCTCCACCACATCCACCTGATATTCTGCCTTACCTTGGGCCCAAATTTATGAGATCAGCTGACCATGGACTGAACCTCTGAAATTTTGAGCCAAAATAAATGTTTCCTTTTCTACATTTGTTCTTGTCAGGTCTTTTAGTAACAGCACTGAAAAAAATCTAACTTAAACAATGGGCAACTGAGGGGTACCTGTTGACAGGTGGAGTATGGCTTGAGGAAGTCAAGGTCACACTGGGGGTGTGACCTTGAACTATTTCTTGTCCCTGGCCTCTTGCTCTCACTTTGCTTCCTGGCTTCCATGAACTGAGCAGCCTTCCTTAGCCATGCCTTTCCACCATGATATTGTGGCTCAGTAAGTCGGCAACTCTGGGTTCAATCCCTAGTACCAAAAAATTAAAATAAAATAACAGGATTGACAAGTAGGTCAGTGGAATAAGAGAGGGTCTACAAATGGCAGGCTCAAGCAGACATAAAGAAGGTGATTGGGGGCTGAGGATATAGCTCAGTTGGTAGAGTGTTGCCTTATATGCACAAGGCCCTGGGTTCAATCTCCAGCACCACAAAAAAAAGAAAAAAGGTGATTGGCCTTCCTCCACAATAGTAGCACATGCTCTGAGCACAGGCACTTTAGCCTGTCTAGGAGACCAGCAGAACCAGTTCCCTTTACTTGAGACACTGAATAGCCTCAATGGAAAAAAAAAAATACTTCCATTGAAGGTGAACTGGGTGCTTAAATCTGGTCCATATCTAGTAGGTCAGTTTGGAAGAGGAGAAGAGAACACTGTTCTAAGAATATCACTGTCTATCACTCAGATTGTTCTGAGGCCCAACCTATACAGATCTGAGTTCTGGGGCAAAAGGAACATCATAATGGAGAAGGAAAAGAATTAAGAAAAGGAAAAGAGAAAAAGGAGGGAGAGGTGAAAAAAGGGTGAAAAATGCAGAGAAGGACTCTAAAGTCTCTAGAACCCAGAACAGATGCAGAATTGGGATTACAGAACCAGGTCAGTCCCCCTCTGCAGTGGAGAGGCAAAGACACCATCACAGCTTTGGTGACCTTGATGATAGTTTTGTTGTGGTAGCCTAGTAGAGCACTGAGACCATTTCAGCTACAGTAATCACTGAAGTAGCTGGACTTGGACAGGAAAGAAAATGACAGATGTCACAAGGTATTTAGGAGTCATTCACAGGCACACACCAAACATTCCTTGGTAATTTCTGGAGCACTGTAGAAGGAATCTGACGGGGACTGGGATCCTTTAATAAATGGATGGCACCTAAGCCAAATAAGTACTACAGAATTTTCACCATTAAATTTTATTTATTCTCAAGCATTGTGGTCAGAGAGAGATGAGATGGTTCATCTCAGATTCTACTTTTATAAGACAAAAAGGTTGCAAGGCTGTCCACCCCCAGGAAATAAGTCATACAAAGCACACAGTCAAAGGCCTCAGGGGAAAAAGGAAGAAAGCGGGAAGTTGTCATCCATTTTAGCATCTTAGCAGCACACTGCTAAGTGATCTTTCTCCCCAGTCCCTCTAAAGACAGAGAACCATAAGTGCAAGGTTTATGGAGTGGCCAGAGAGAGTGTGGTGTCACCATGGTATCAGGCCACAGGAGGCAAAGCTGACTGAATGGTGGTCCAGCGTAGCTAATGATGTTGCTAGGAAACTCACATCTGCCACAATCTACCCACTCTGCTTTCTGTGCATCATTTACTCACCACAAATTACATGGCAGCATCATCCATAAAGTTGGAAGGATGCCCACCATAAGGCAGATGAGGAAAATCCCTACAACCAAGGCAGGAGGCAGTCTATTGCCACTCTCTACATACTGGTCACAGTGCCAGCCTCAAGGGAGCTTACCCATCCCTCTGCAACAACCACCATCCAGGATACACATCAGCTGATGACAGACCTGCTATGCTCCAACTGAGGCAGACCATACCACAGACAGAGTAGGACAGGATAGACAGAGGAGGACACAGACAGGTTCTTACAATGAGTCTGGCTACAAGCAAGGGAAGCCATGAGGAAAATTTTAGCAGGGAACTGTATGTCATGGAGTGGTGCTACTGGGGAAACTGGCAGCAGGAAATGCAGTCTGAGAATATATGTGTACCTGCAGTACTTAATGAGTGCTCAATTTCTGCAAGATGCTACTCTGGTCATTGGGGATCACAGATAAATTAGAAAGAGCATGGGCTATCAATGAATTCACAACAGAATAGTGGAGGGAGACCAGTAAATATCTAACTAGAAACCAAAATTTTCAACTCTGAAGCAGAAGGATAAACCAAAAGCTGTGAGGAAACCAAGAAGAAAAATCCATAACAGTCCAGGAGTGGCCACAGGCCTCCCTCCTTGCCTGCTGGGTGCAAGAGGCTATGGAAGTCAGCACGGGTACAGGGTCAGGGCAGACCAGAATGAATGGACCACTATGTCTGCTTGTGGCAAAGAACAAGGAAAGGGGAGAGAGGTACTAACAGTAGATCTAGGGGATGAGGAGAATCTCACCAGATCCCAAGGTGAGGAGGAGCCAGGAACGTGGAGCAGTGGATTTTTCTAGGCCAGTGCCATCCAATCAGACACAAAGTGAGCTACAAATGCAAGTCACATATGTATCTGGGAATTTTCTAGTTGTCACAATGAAAAATTGTAAAAAGAACAGATGAAATTAATAATAAATTGCTGGGTACAGTGGTGCATACCTATAATCCCAGCAGCTTGGAAAGCTGAGGCAGGAGGATCCCAAGTTCAAAGCCAGCCTGAGCAATTTATCAAGGTCCTAAGCAACTCATCAATACTCTGTCTCTAAATAAAAAATATAAAAAGGGGCTTGGGATGTGGCTCAGTGGTAGAGTGCATCTGGGTTCGATCCTTGGTACCTCAAAAAAAAAGAAATTAATAATATATTTTATTTAACCCAATATATAAAATATTTCAACATGTGATCAGTATAAAAGTTAGTAATATTTTTGTTTAAGATAGTTTACATCCATTTCTTTGGCATACTAAGTCTCTCAAATTAGGATCAGCCATATTTCAAGTGGCTGATGGCTACCGTATTTGATAGCACTGTTCTAGCCAAAGGAACGGGAATCAGACAATAGAAGGAAAAAAACAAACTCTAAGAGCACCTATGAAGTCTTGGACATTGATTCTATGGCACCTGTGTCAGGGAAGAAAAGAGGCAGACAATGATAATATGTCTCATAAAGATCAAAATAGCTACCTTTTATAGAGCTCTTACTATGTGTTATCATTTTACATGCCTTACTATGTTATTTAATTCTTACAGAGACCCCATGAAGTGGGCACTGCCATCATCTCCATTTCACAGATGGAAAATTGAGGCTCAGAAATATGAAGCAGTCTGTCCAAGGCCTCAAAGCTAGTAAGAAAGAGGAAGCACTTGAACTCACGTTCATCTGAATGGCATGATGGTACTCTCCACCACTCACTAGACTGCTCCTGTACACTGCTTTGCCTCCTAATGAGCATATACCTCATTAAACCAAGAGGTGCTCAAGTTGGGGCTGTGTCTCTGAATCTTCCCCAACAGAGAACATGAGCATTCCTAAGGTGACCAGTGCTTGTGAATGAATGAATGAATGGTCACACTTAGTTTCATTTGTTTGTTCATCTTAATTCGCAATAACCTAGTCTTATCCCTAAACTTATCCACTGGGGTAGTGCTGAATGGTTTTTGAACATTTCTCCCATATACCACCAAAATCTGATCTATACTGAAAGCAAAATAACAAATGGCACCTTGGAAGACATAAAAAAAAAAATATGACGTCACTGCATTTGATCAAGAAGGAGGTCATCAGTAGTTTGGAGAGAACAGTTTATATGGAAAGATGAAAAAGAAAAGCCTGGATATTTCAATAAAGACAAAGGTGAAGGCCTTTGCTAGATGTAAGGGGCATAGGTGTGGCCCAAAAGCTTATGTGATGAGTAATGCCCTACAATGTTTCAGGACCTTTAATGACAATACTCATGGCCTGTGTATATCAACAGAAAGGTGAAGGTTAGACAATATTTAATGTCAAGGACTAGACAAGGTCACTGAAATAGAGTAAACAGAGAATAGAGAGAGAAGCAGGTTAGGATATCCCAACATTTATTTCCAGATGGCAATATGAAGGTGGAGCCAGAAAAGGCGATATAGAGTAGCCAAAGAGACAGGAAGAAAATCTGGAAGAGAAATGTGACTGGGTCATACTGCAAAAGGAAAAACAAAGGAGAGAAGACACCATTAGCTTTAGTAATGTGGAATTAGTAACTTTAGAGTGGTAGAATTTGTTAGTAACACTAACCACAGTACTTTCAGTGGCCTGGTAGGGTGAAAGCCTTCTTAAGTGGGTTCAAAGGAGAAAGGGAAAAGAGGAATTGAACAGAGTGTTTTAATGTTCAAGGAAAACAAAAAAGATTAAAGAGGATGATGAGCATGATGTCGATGCTATGTGGGGAGGAAATAGAGGAAACAATATGGACATTGTTTAAATATTAGGGAGGGGAACAGTTTTAGCCAAACCTCATTATTAAGGTAACACTCACACTTTTTAATGAAAATCATCAGAATTGGGAGTAAAAGTCCAATTGCTACTTGGGATTTATATCACTATATGGGTTTGAGGCCTAGATAATGTATTCTATCAGAATATATTATTTTTATGAAGATGACATTACTGACAATAATCAATAATAATGACATTCATGATCAATGACAGCATCCAGCATTGAAGTGATTGCTATGTCATATGCCAAGTTCTATGTTAAACGTCACATGGCTTTTTCTCTTTGATCCTCACAACTGCATGAGCTAGGCAGTGTTTTGCCTCCATGTGGCAGATAAGAAATCAAAGGCCTAGTAAGAT
Source organism: Marmota marmota marmota (assembly GCF_001458135.2). NCBI lineage: Eukaryota > Metazoa > Chordata > Mammalia > Rodentia > Sciuridae > Marmota > Marmota marmota. The sequence continues at coordinate 10,026,291 of NW_026000272.1, forward strand.
CAGCTTTCCCAGGGGTACACTCTGGTGAAGTTAGGATCTGAACTCAGACATTCTGATTTCAGACTGGAAGGATCTGGGTATACAGGTGCCTATGGTAGAGACAGTCTTTTCCCTGCAAGCTGCCTAATCTGTAGACACAAAATGGACATGTCAGATCCTCAATCATTCCAGGATTCCTCTGTTCAGGTCCAATTCAAACATTCTAAATTTAGTAGAATTCAGACTCTGTTTTATGCACTCGGTTATATTTTGTGGTTAGTCATCATATTTATTAATTTATTTATTATTTTTAAATTTTAATTAATTTTTACATTTATTAATTTTCAGTGACACTACTGCTGAAATAAATTCACATGGATGAATTTTGAGGGAAAAAAGTTGGGGTTTTAGTAAGACTAGTGAGAAACTTCTATTTCCTGGTCAAGTAACTGTCAATATGAAATGAACTAAAAACTCCATCAAATACAGCAGAGGAAAAAAAGAGTAGGATGTTTCCTTATGACTACTACTGGCAACTGCGCATGGGACAATGGAAGGCAACCCAGGCAGTACCTGGTTAAAGAGATGCCCGGATACTATAGAGTTATATTCTAAGTTGAAGGAACAAATTTGGCCAGAACTCCTCCTCCTCCTTCAAACAAAGAGACAAGCTGGAGTGGGAAAGGAAGAGTAGTACAAATGATAAAAATGAGAAGCCCTCAGGCACACACCTTGAGTTCCAGATTTGACCACCTAAAAGATATCGAAGGAAAGTACTATTACCCCTTCTCAAAAAAATATTCCAAAACCTATTCTGATCCCCAAGAGAAGTTGAAAGAACCTCTACTACTGGAATGCAAACAACACCCTAGAATAGGCTAACTTTTTTTTCCCTCAGCACTGGGGACTGAACCCAGAGGCACTGTACCACTGGGCTGCATCCCCAGACCTTTTTATTTTCTTGTTTTAAGACAGGGTCTTGCTAAATTGCCCAGGCTGGCCTCAAATTTGTGATCCTCCTCCCTCCTTTAATCCCAGTTGCTGGGATTATGGGTATGCACTACCATGCCTGGCTAGGCTGACTATCATGATGTATTGGAAGGATTGCTAGGTTGTGGGCTGAAGAATATAGTTTGAATCCTGGCTCTGCCACTTATTAGCTGTGTGATTTTGAGAAAATGCTTAATCCCTCTGATCCTCATTTGGAAAATAGAGATCATAATAGTTCCTTACCACCTGGGGAAGATATGAGGATCAAATGAGATGACATATAGGAAGATGTTTTATATACCAGCAATTTATATACAACATGTATATTATCCTATAGGATCCCTAAATTTGTTTTTTGTATGACAGTTGCTCACTTTATAGAATCTTCAAGGGGCATTTGTTCTTATACCAAAGGATGACCATAACTTCTGTGTCAAAATCTTGTGAAGAACTTTGAATTAGGACCTGCTAGCTCAAGTGTAAGCACTATTACCACCTTGCACACTTTAGAAAGTCTCATTAATGACAAAACCATTGGAGAAAAATAATTGATATATAAGAAATATAAGAAAAATTATTGATATATAAGAAATTTCACTGATGGATCTCAACATTTCATCTGCTCCCACCCAGAACCCTTTAGGTGGACCCAGGTTTAAAATTCTCATCCTACTAAGAGGCCATTCAGCATAGAATTTAAGAGGATAAAAAATTTAAACTGTCTTACCATTTACAATAATACTGGTATTATTCTTTTTAAATTGCCATATGTAAATTGCAGGATAAAGCAAATAAGTGGATATTATCACTAGGAACCAAGATTCTCAGCATAAGAAAAAAGAGAAACATATATAAAATCAAAGAGGTAAAAATCCCGAAATTTTACAATTAAATTGAAAAATATCAAAACAAACTCATGGTTTTTCTCTTTTAATTAAGTACGTATTTCCCAGCTGTCCCTACTGAGAAGATAGATGCAGTGACCACTCAGCAGCATTGAGCAGTCAGAGCACCTAGATTCAATTTCTAAGTCATATTTCCCATTAAAAGGAAGCAAAACTTCCTGGAGAAATGGCTGATTATCAGTTTGAGGAATAAAACGTACAAGATAGCCATGGGATATCTTGCGCCAGAAAGCAAGTACACTTGCGAACACTATCAGGGCCATGTCACAAAGACACAAAAGCCAACATGCAGCTCCCATGAGCCACAAATGGGGCAACTGGGTCATCAAAAAGATTTGTTATAGCCAGCAACTCCAGAGGCTGAGGCAAGAGGATCCCAAGTTTAAGGTCAGTCTCAGCAACTTAGCAAGACCCTGTATCAAAATACAAAATAAAAAAGACTGGGGAATGTGTGTCAATAATAAAGAGCCCCTGGTTCAATCCCTAGTATCAAAAAAAAATTTATAATCTCTTGAAGCAAAAAAATGTATTTTAAAAGCCATAAATTTTATTATTTATTGTATTATCATTGATCACTACTGAAAATTGCTGACACTACAAGAAACAGTTGGAAAAAAAAGAATTAAGCATTTATACTGCTTCTCTTCAACAAATTATATATTAGGGTAAGCAAATAGTTGATGAGGGGAAAGATCTTTATGGAAGAAATACAATTAATAATATTGACAAAACTTTTTTGAAAAACCATTTTGCAACTGTCAAATAATGGACCTAGGAAATTACTGCTCGTTAATGACAAAATCATTAGAGAAAAGTCAGTGGGGAACTTCACAATGGCAGAATCAGAATGACATCACATGAACCCACCGAGGAAACGGGACATCACTTCTTAGTAATGATAAACAGACCTCATGTGCCACTTGATGTGATAGGATAGGAAGTGCCCAGTACCACCTATGAAGGAGTCTCCAGGGGAAAAAAAATGTGTGTGCCCATGCGTGCGCATGCACACACACACACATACACCCCCCCACACACACACACACCCACCCCACATCTTAATTTCATCAATCATCTAGACCTAACTATGAGTATAAAAGAAATAATAGGAAAAGAGGAACAAATTAAACTGCAACAAAAAGAACCAGTTGGTTAAATTTATAATGTGGGCATATTCCAGAGTTCAAATGAATCAGCTGATAGTTGACAGGGGTAAGGGAAGTAAGGGGCAGGGACCATTATATATGAATAAAAATGCAGTGACATAATTCCTATATTCAATGAATGATTCTTGCTTAGATTCTGATTTAAACAAATCAGTTGTCAAAAGAAAGGCAATCAGAAAAAAAAATTTAATACAGACTGATCTAAGATTGTATATGGAATCACAATGAATTTTGTTAAATACCACATGATATTTTGGTTACATTTTTAAAAAGTCATTATCCGTTGGAGACATGTATTAAAGTATTTGTAGGTGTAATGAAATGATGTTGGAGATTTGTTCTACCTACATAAAAATATATGTGGAAAGTTGATAAGAGGGAGAGTAGATAAAACAAAATGGGGATGTGCTATTAATTACTGAAGTGACACACACTTAGTGATTCATTTTACTCTTTTTATGTATGCTTGAAAATTCCATAATCACAGTTAAAAAATGAAGAGAACACAAATTGATGATCCAGATTTCCTGGTTCTGTCACTTACTAGGTTAATCAGAGTGGGCATGTCACCTACCATTTTCTGGACTTCCTTTTCATTATATGTATCATAGGGACGGCAGCAGTGCTATAACATCAGATTGTTGTGAGGGTTAAATGAGGGTTAAGTGCAAAGTGCTCACTATAGTTCAGTGTTCGCCACCATCACCACTGAAAACTAGGAAGGGCTAGGTAGCACATGCCTGTAATCCCAGTGGCTCAGGACGCTGAGGCAGGAGGATCACAAGTTTGAGGCTAGCCTCAGTAACTTAGCAAGGCCCTAAGCAACTCAGTGAGACCCTGTCTCTAAATAAAATACAAAAAGGGCTGGGGATGTGGCTCAGTGGTTGAGTGCCCCTGGGTTCAATTCCTAGTACCTAAAAAAAAAAAAAAAGAAAGAAAAGAAAAAGAAAACTGAGAAGTTTTCTACTAAATCAGGGATTTGCAAACTTTTCCTGAAAAGGGCTAGATGGCAAATATTTTATACTTTTCAAGCTATACAATCTGTTACAACTCCTCAACTCTGCCCTTGGAGCCCAAAAGCAGCCACAGACAATACCTAAACAAATGTGTGTGGCTATGTTCCAATAAAGCTTTATTTATAAAAAGAGCCAGCAAGTTGGATTTGGCCTACCAGCTATAGTTTGACGACCCCTATGCTCTATGGTATAAAAAAAAAGTAAAGGCCAAGTCTTCTGCCTCTAATGTTGGATTATCCAATACTTTTCTAACTCAGCCAGGCAATACAATGAAGGAGACATAAAAAAAAAAAAAAAAATCATGATTTTGACAGGTATTAATCTCTGGCAAATTACAGAGCTAACTTTTGATTGAGAACACATCTGCTAAAAGGCTAATAACCTGCGATCATTTTAAACCTAAGAATATGGAAAATAACATACCTTACAGCAAGTTTTCTCTACTGCACTAGAAAGAACTCTTTTCTGTTCTCATACCCTCAATCATTGCAATGTTACAGAAACGCGCATTAATTTTTTAAATTATACTACATCATTCAGTAGTTGCTCTCCAACTCAACTATCATAAAAGAACTAAATTAGCCACTCCCTTGAGGTGTCTTCCTTGCTGTTGATAGAGAGCTCTCAGGTCCAAACCTGTGTCTCAGAGAACTCAACGTGATGGGGGAGGGCACACCGAAGGCATGGATGGCATTTCTCCAGCTTCATTATCAGTGCTCCCAGTTCCCAAAACATAGCATCATGAACTTTCCAGCCACCTCTACTTTTTAAACTCACTGCATGGGGGTGCTCCCATTTTTTCAGAATGTTATGAAAGCAAGACAATCTGATGGACTAGTCCTCAAATTTAACTTCTGAAATGTTAAAAGTTAAGAAACATAATTAAACTGCAAATGCATTAACATTTATATAAAATATAAACCAAATGCTTATCCTGATTCACCAAACAAATTACACTTTGAACATTATAAAAAACCAGCTACTTATCACTGGCACCATTTGAAATTATTGCTAGTACTACAACTCCAAATGCCTGAGATGCCTTAAATACAAACCCTGAACATTTACATACTGATTTCATGAGCAAAGCAAAAGGTATTTGCCGGTAACAGTACAGGACTCAGCAATTTTATTGTCTGAGTAATCCTGGTTCATTCTGATATGAAAATTCAATTATTTTAGAACGGGCCCTCTCATTAAATTTTGACAAGCAGCACGAGCTCGGTACCAGTTATAGCTCGAAGAGACCGGGGGTGCCTGATAGCACCACACTGAATTTTAAAATGTAGTATTTTTACAGGACAAGATTATCTGACAATTTTGTATTAAAAGAAGAAAAAATTAATCAAGCACATTGTAATATTCAACATTGGTATATTTGGTCTTCTTTTTACAGATATTTTACTAAAATTTACTGCAAAAAATGTTTATTGCATGCTTTCCCCTGATTTCACAATTGAGCAATGTACTAGAAAAATATGTATATGTCGGTAGTGAACAGGAAGTATGTGACTACACATTTTTACCTACTGCTCCCTTTATCAATTGAAATGTATTTGTGGTACTTATAAACGTGATTTCCAGAAACAGAAATGACTTTATTTGCATATAGCCTGTTTTTTTTTTTTTTTTTTTTTTTATTAGGATGCTTATTGTCCAAGGGAAAGAAATCTTGCAAGGCAACTTTTGAGCAAACCTATTATCTTTTAAAGCAGGGGTTACAGCTAATCACAACAAGGAGAAAAACAAACAGTTTTACTTGTGCCCCATAGGGTTGAAAGAAGAAGAAAAACTCTCCAGCTCTGAGTTGGTTAGGTTCATTTTTGTTCTGGGTTTTTTGTTTGTTTGTTTGTTTGTGGTTTTTGTTGTTTTCCCTGTATGAAGAGCTTTCAGGTGTTCTGAACTCTCAGCCAAGAAAAGATGCTCTTCCATGCTCCAATCTGCCTGTCTACACATGGCCAGCATCATGAAGAGAGGCACATAGTCCCTTTGATGTGCTGCTTTAGTGACCAAAACATTCAACCCTAGGTAAAGAAGCTACCAGGGTGACAGCTCTAAAATACGAATCACAAAGAACAATAAATAATAAGGTGAAATGGAGAGCAAAAGAGTGCAGAAAGAAAAACAAAAAGAGTGCAGAAAGGGCATGTGGCTCCCTGCAGAGGCTGACTCTGAAACCCAGCAAGGGACCCAAGAGCAGGTCTGCATGACAATGCAGGCCCCGCCTCCCTCTAGCACCACTCTTAACTCTCCTCATCCCTTGTCCCTTTAGCCTCTCTGAGCTCTGAAGCTCCATCTTGGAATAGTTGGTTTTTTGCAAATCCCTTCTTTGTTACTATACAACAATCACACAAATGCTATTTAACACTTTTTTATTAATTTTGATATTGAGAAAATTTTGAGAACGTACATTATGCCACAGATTTCCCAGTTTTCTGGGCCTTGACGTTCTATCTTTAAAGTCTGAGCTTAGTAACTATTATATAGTTGTTTAGAAGAATATAACCACTGATAAAAAAAATATGTTTTTTTAATAAGGGAAAGAAGTGACGAGGAAGGAGAAACCAAGTAAAGAGCTTATAATGCAAAATGTTTCATACTTTTGATGCTGATGAGAAATATTAACTTAAAGATCAGTTTGCTCTTCTCCTTTCCGACCTACAATCCTTATTGATAGTATCAGTTGAAATGGATGTTCTCTATCCTAGAATACTCCAAAGAAAGCTATTTACCCTTTAAAACTATGGGAATATGCAACCTAAGAAGGGAGATCACTAAAGTAGAAGCAGGGAGATTGAGAAGCTAGGGATCTGCAGGCCACCTTCAAGGACAGTGGGGTCCAGGACCCAAGTTGCAATTGTAGAATAAATGTTATTTTCTCTAGTACCAGAAACAGAACCTAGCATTCCAGAAAGAGTGAGATGGAGCTTGACTTACAAGTTAAGCTGTGAAGAGATGGGCTCTCATTTAGGTGACAGACTAAGTTTTTCCACACTCCACCTGCTAAAAAAGAGAACAGGCTGGTCCACTGTCTTTGATCTCCATCAACAATGACCCCACTGGTTTGCATAAATAAACAAAATACACTGACAGGTAATTGATGCATCCTGCTGCAACACATGGTCAGTATAATAGAGAAGATATCATATATAGGAAATGCAAAACAAATGCAAACCAAGTTCACAAGTGAATTTACTTCTGATCACATGCTAGGAAGCAAGATGGAAGTTGCTCAAAAGGAAACTTTCAAGCTCACCTGTCTTAGTTACTTTTAGGCAGAAATAAGCTGAGTCTTCCAGAATGAGCCATAAGGCACTTCAGTCCATCCAAGGTACAGCAGCCTACATCTGTTTGAAATAATCAAAAGGAAGATGTCACTGATTATTATCACACTCACTGGAATTTCTGATTATTCAGACAGAGGTTTGACTGATTTACCTTGTTCCAGCAAAGTATTTCTTCAGAGGAAGCTAAATTTTATGTGAAAACCTTTGCAGAGGAAAGGTAAAGAGAAGTCTCAAATGCAAAAAGAAGAGTCTGGTTTACAGCATTTAAAACACTGGGGAGTCACAGATTCTCAGGCTGGAAGACAATTCACGACCACCAAATCCAACTTGCTGTCAATTCAATGTATGAATCTGAGTCCTATCTACATATCTGCCTAGCAGGCACCCCACCCTAAGCTCAAATATCCTTGATGACCCTTCCAGAGGCAGACTACTCTTGCCTTCCAGCAACTTCAGCTTTTTGAAACAGCTACATTGAATGGAAATTTGCATCCTAGAAACTTTCCATTCAAGTCCATTCAAGCCCAATCCAAATTTCTCTATTTCTCTCTCCCTCAACCTCACTCCCACAAACTGATCCTTGTTCCTGTGCGAGGCACTCTTTTCATTCTGCCTGGGTCACAGCTACTTGCAATGGTCCTCTGTCAGACAGATCCCCTTAGAGGCTGAAGGCTATCTTTTTCATCTCTGCATCCCCAGCATTTAGCATGGGGCCTAAAACACAGTAGTGATAAATGCATTAGCATTCCTGCTGATGGTAAATAAGAGTGACACTAACGCTCTGCTTTCTTTTCTTCCTAGCAGTCATCATACCTCCACTTGCTCTTGTTTACAAGCTTCACCTTCTTAAGGTCTGAAACCATCCCCTGGGAGGTGAGCTCTCTGAGGGCAGATCTGTTCCAATCTGTTATCTTCAGTGCTCAAAGGGCTGCCTCGCACTTAGAAGGAATTTAATAAACATTTCAGGATGAATGGTCAAATCAACAAAAAGAGGACTCTACTTCTTCCCTTAGTTTCAGGATGGGCATGAGTAATTTCCTAAATAACTTTAACAATAAAAGGCTTATGGTGAAATAGTTTTCACAAATGACATCTTAACAGAGGAGACTTCAAGAAAGTTCTCCTAAGTGTTGGGAAAACATATAACGGCAGCAGCACCCTAGAGAAAAACGCCAACATGGCGCCTAACGACCTTCTTTCTCCTTTTTTTTTCTTTCACTGGTGCAAAACGTTCCTGCCGGCGCCAATGTTCAAACCCTGCTGGTGGGAAGCCTTAGCCCCAATAAGAATTAACTTCTTGGGCTCCGGAACTGACATATGGAAGAGCTTGCCAATAAACGGGTGACCTGTTATCTACCTCAGCCCTGCTACCTCTCCTTAGACCTATATAAACACACAGCCTTTTGTAATAAAGCAGAACCTCTTTGGTGATCTGTGTTGTGTGGTGCGGCATCTTCCAGTCTTCCAGTGGTGCCGAAAACCCGGGAGATGGTGTGCTCGACAAACCGAGCCCCATCTCCGCCACCGCCGTCACCAACAACACATTTCACCCTTCTCTGTCTTTTTGGGCGCGGGCTTCCTGCACTCACCACTGATCGGATCTAGGTAAGTTTCCCCCTCCCAGGCTCGCCAACTCCCTTCAGGCTTCCAGCAAGGGATGCGACCGTGATCGTCCGGCACTCTCCTGCCCAGTAGGGAGGAGGGAATGCACCCCACTAAGACCTTCACTGGTCGAAGTGGACCCTCTGGCGACCCGCTTCCCTTTGGGGCGTGAGGCTTCTGGGTTTACACGAGAGAGGCTCCCTGGTCTCTTCCTCCTCCACGGAAGCTGCGTCCCGCCGGAGCTGTGCCCCATGGGAGCCGCGTCCCGCCGGACGGGAGCCGCGCCCCACTGGAGCCATGCGCCCCGCCAGAGCTGTGTTCAGCCCAGAGCTGAACTTCCAGCCCGGAGCCGCGTTCTGCTGGGGCTCTGTTCTTTCCTTCCTTGACTCTCTCTCGTTCCGGTGGAAAATTTTCCTGGTGCCAGGTGGCCCACGGCCTCGACCTTACAGGGTCACACAGACTGCACTTCGTTGGTGACGACTGAGCTGTGCCCTCTGTGCCTACTCGCAGTGGACTGGTCACTTCGGGGATGCCCACGTGACCCTCCATCTACTCTATGCTTCCAGGAAGCTCCTACGGCCCGGGTTAATACTTTTTCTCTCTTTGCTGTCCCTTCCTCCACTCTTTAACCATGGGTGCCTCTTCTTCTATTCCCGAAAGCTCACCACTCAAGTGTCTCCTTAAGAATTTGGCTACTCTCTCTCTCTTTCCCTGGATCTCAAGCCCAAAATTCTTATCAGATTCTGTACCCAAGACTGGCCTGCATATCCGTTAGATAATGACAATCATTGGCCTCCAGAAGGCTTGTTAGACCCAAACCTTCTTCGGGATCTTCTTAACTACTGCTTGCACCTAAAAAAATGGAGAGAGGTCCCATACGTTGAAGGTTTTAGCCTTCTCGCCCAACACCCCGCCCTCTGCAATTCCTGCTCTCCCTCTCAGGTCCTCCTTGCTTGTAAACCCCTCCCTTCCCCTACTTCTTCCCCTGACTCCACAGATTCCTCCTCATTTGACCCAGCAGATGAACCCCCACCTTATCCCCCAGCCCCATCCGCCCCTCCTCTCCCACTACACCCTCCGCTTCTTCCACCCGATTCCACCGATCCTCAGCCTTCCGTTTCATCCCCCTCCCCCCTGCTCTCTTCC
>NW_026000272.1:10038872-10058834 GCF_001458135.2 Marmota marmota marmota
CAAAACGTTCCCGCCGGCGCCAATGTTCAAACCCTGCTGGTGGGAAGCCTTAGCCCCAATAAGAATTAACTTGGGCTCCGGAACTGACATATGGAAGAGCTTGCCAATAAACGGGCGACCTGTTATCTACCTCAGCCCTGCTACCTCTCCTTAGACCTATATAAACACACAGCCTTTTGTAATAAAGCGGAACCTCTTTGGTGATCTGTGTCATGTGGTGCGGTGTCTTCCAGTCTTACACTAAGTTGAACCCTACTAATGCAGCACAGAGAGACCCACTAAAAAGCATAGTAATGTGGAAGGGGACGTGGGTGGAAAATAGCTGAGGGTCTGTGGATCTGCTTGAAACATCTGGACTCCTCAATCCAAGTAGACAAAGGCAGAGAGAGGTGCCAGCTGGTGTGAGAGCAAAGCTTTCAGTCACGTAGGAATCCTGACTCAGAAATTCAATCCTAGACTTCTTAAACAAGGTGATAGCCCTTGAACTTAATTAGAGGTTGATTTAAAGTGAACCTAAAGGCTTGTTTTCTTTTTTGTTGTTGTTGTTCTTGTTTTTTTGTTGTTGTTGTTGCTCTTCTTTTCCTTTTTAGCTTTGATATTTTTTGTTTTCACTTTGCACTGAACTCCAAAAGCCTCCACTTTCTTTTTCTTTTTTCTTCTTTTTCCTTTTTTTATAGTGCTGGGGATAAAACTCATGGCCTCATGCATACCAGGAAGGCACTCTACCACTGAGCTATGCCCCCAATCCCCCAAACTCTGCTTTTAAAGCAAAGGTCCCCCCCAACCAAATCCAAAGCCATGGTATTTTGGTCTGGACCTGTTTTTCTGCACTTTGAGAAGGTGAATGTTCCTTTTCTCCCTTAGCCAGAGCATCAGAGAAGCCACACTCACAGGATATTAACACTAACAAAGTATTTTCTTCAGGAAGAAAGTCAAACATGAAGGAAATAAACAGAACCCAATACCTGCACATGGATGCAAGATCCAGAGCTTGCTTCCCACATTTCTCCCAATCCAGATACTCACCAACCTAAAGTCCAAATACTTCCTTAAACCCACATGTGAGCCAAAAGATTTACTTCCATTGTCTGTACACATGGTTCCATGAATGCAGTGCTCAGAGGGAAGGGGCTGGGGCTACATGTTCCCTTTTTCAGAGACCCTCACATAGCTCCATGTGCAACTGGCACTGAAGAAGTGCTTCTGGATGACAAGGAACAGCTGTTTTTGAATTATGTGAAACCGCTCTTTTCTCAGGACATCATGAGCACTTAAAAGACAGGCCGCATGGACCGAGAGAGAGGATAGCCCTGGGTGATGCCAATAGTGAAGCAGCCTTGCTGAAATTTGTGATTTTCTCTTTCAATTACTTGAACAAGTCTGGGAGATATTCAGCACCTGCCAATGGCTGGTAGGCTCTAACCTAGTCTATCAGCAGCATCAAGAACTCAAGCATAGTTCTTCACCCTGAAATTTGTTCATTATTCAACACAAATATTAAGCCCACCCTTTCAACCAGGTCTTTGCAGCTACTATGGAGGATATGGAGTTTATCATTCTAGTATTAACCATAGTAGTTTACTCTACAACGCAGACAGTGGATAAAGTGGCCAGCACCTTGACAGGGACACAAGCAATGTATCTAGGGATTTGAGAAAAAGAGAGACATGATTTCCAGCTTGCAGAAGCTGGTGGTATCTTGGTTTTGAACAATGCTTTAAAGAACAGGTAGCTTGGGCTAAAGTTGTGGTTCACTGGTAGAGAGCTTGCCTGGCATGTGTGAGGCACTGGGCTCCACCCTCAGTACCACATAAAAAATAAATGAATGAAATTAAGATATTGTGTCCATCTACAACTTAAAAAAATGTTTTTAAAAATGAACAGGTAGTTTGTGGACATGGAAAGATTGAAAGGCCAAGGCTTGTTGTCGGAGATTAAAATGCACACACACAGATAGCAGTGACAAAGATGAACCACTTTACTGCAAGCTGGTGCTAGCTTATACAGAAAGTGAGAGTCAGTTATCTTAAACCAGGAAGCTCCCGGGGCCAATCATAGTAAAGGTCAGGTCATCACCTACAGTGCACGCATGTCCGCCCTGCATAAGATTCATGGAGATCACTAACTGTCCATGGAAGACGGGAGGGCCAATTAGAAGGTTTTCAAAACAACTTGTTATCCGCCCACTGGCAATTTGCCCGCCACCATATTGCATTAGGGGCTCCTTATCTGAAAGGCCCGGGGAGTTCTAGCTGCCCACTAGCAATTTGCCTGCCACCATGTCTGAAAGGCCCGAGGAGTTCTCAGGGAGACTCCCAACAAAGATGAGAATGGAAAGTGGGTGAAGTGGGACCTTCCAAGTAAAACACAGACCATGTATGTCATGACCAACCAATTGGACAAATGACAATGTTTGAGATCCACATTTTAAATCACAACAAGTGCTAAAGATACAATCCCATCTGCAGCTGTGTTGCCTGACATCCTCCAACCAGCTGGAAGCTCTATTTCAAGCCTCATATTCAGGAGGCCCCTATATGTGCCACAGATGCAGGAAAAGACATCACAAATGGAAATTTCCTCCAGGGACATATCTTCTCTTTGCCCCTATATATATTATAAAATAATTAAATTAAACAGATCAGTTTCCATGTGTGATCAAAGAGTCAGTTTTCCCCCAAAGTTCCAGAGTTCCCCCAAGTTCCAAATCTCTGCCAATCACTCACAGCCTACCTCCATTATTCTTATTCACCTCCACTTCCACCCCTCCTAGTCTCTGCTTCTGCAGGATTTGACTCCCCACTAATCAGCTGGATGAATTAAGGTACAAATCACAGCCATCTGCTTTCTACTGAATTCAGAAAACCACCCAATTTTTCAGTGATGCCTAAAAATATTAAATCTTCTAGTCAGTTTGTAGTAAATATATGTTCAAAAGACTTTGCAAATTTCCCTGTCCAATTTTCTACATTTAATGTAGAAAGGTGATGGGAGCTGGAGTTTTAACCAAGTGTATTTTTGGTAGCATAAAATACCATGGAAAAAAAGGATGAAACAATGAAAAAGAACTCTTAGTGATTTTAATTGGCCTGTGCATAGAATTTAAACAGCATCAGTCTGACTCTACCACACAAAACACTGAGCAAACAAGAGCTGTTTTCCCCCACTTGAGGCCTTTGAGCTGAAACAAGAATGAACAGTTTGCATGGGTGGTACTACTCGCTGATTCTTGCTATTAGGCAATTTTTCCCCTTTGGAATAAAAATGCCAATTAGTCCTTTTGCCAGAACACTGCAATCGAGCATTTTAAGCCACTTCTTTTCCAGACCTCTTTTGTACAATCGTTCACACAGAGATTTGTTGTGTGGGGCAGTCTACATAAGGGAAGAAAGCTGGGGCCTTGGGGCACCAACCATCTGAGTGGACAGGACCCGATAAAGACCTCACCTGAGGAGCAAAAGAAAAGGCCTAAAAAAAAAGGATTCGCTGGTGGGGATAATAGGCAGCTAGGCTGCATTAGAGTTACTGCCTTGGCCTGCATAGAAGCAACATCTCATTTCAGTTGTAGGCTTGCTAGTTCATGGGCTGTTTATGAATGAGCATGTGCTTTCAGCACATGGCTGGAACTTCCACCTCCCCCCAAACAAGGCCTGTCAAGAGTTGAGGCTCTTCCACAAGGGTTCACATTGACCTCAAGGCAGTGGAGTATAGTGCTTAGGAGCACAGGTGCTAGGGCTGACCAGTTGAGTTCAAATTCTGTCTGTGCTACTTATTAGCTGTGAACCCTTCATCAAGTTATTTCTCAGTCCCAGCTTCCTCTTAGTAACATGGGACTAACAGTAATGCCTACCTTAAGGGCTGTGGTGGGAATTACAGAAGCTAATGCAGAGAAAGTGGATATAGCAATGTAGCAGCAGTTGTGTTTTGTAAAATTAGAAGTTCGAATACAAACACGCAAGTGTAGATATGAAAGTATAGACTGAGTGGAAAATCACTTATCTGAGAATCAAGAAGTTAATGACAGAGGGGAAATTCGAACTCTTCACAGTGAAAAGAAGGTAATATCTGAACTAAATGGACCAAAATAATCCTCAAAGACCAGATATGCTGTGAACCACAAGGAAAGTTTGGTTTTGTCCAGCCCAATGTGGCTCCTTAATGTGGCAGTGTCAAGTCCACAAGGACAGGATAACAATTAAAAGAATCACCCTAGACGAGACTGTTGACAGGTTTAATCCAGACTGATCCCAGACACCTGATGGCATCTCTTCCTGGACACTCCCTTGAAACTCCCCACTTCATAGCTGGTCACTTACATTCTTATTCACTCCTCTCAGCCTTCAGAGTCAACAAACACTTTTGCCTTGGCAGGTACAACTCTGACTCCTCCTGACATTTATCACCCCTTCTTCCATCTCTGTGCAACCTCAGCCCACATAGCAGACAGCTGACAAGCACTGTTTTAGTGAAGAAGCAGAACTTTTATTTTGTTCCCAAACAAAATCTTATGTGAAATTATAATACATAAAAGAAATATAAACCAAGCTTATTGACTGAACAGTTTCAAAACCAGCCATAAGACCCTGAACATGGAACCCGGACTGCCCCCGGGCCTTGCATGCTAGATAAGTGCTCTATCGCTGAACCACACCCCAGCTGGGCTGTGGTATTTTTTAAAATTGTAATTATTCAGCATCCCACTTTTCAGAATCACGTTTTAACACAGAGTCATCAACAAGTCTGTTTTTCCTCATATTTTTTGTGCTATATAAAACATTGGCAATGCAGTGTTTCCTATTTGCGTGTGTGTGTGTGTGTGTGTGTGTGTGTGAGTGTACGCGCAGTGCAGGGGATTGAACCCAGGGTCTCCAACATGCCAGACAAGTGCTCTACCACTGAGCTTCATTTCCAGCCTAGAATTTCTTTTTAAAAGTGCTCCTTCCACTGCGCTGGGCACAGTAGCACATACCTATAATCCCAGCTGCTGGGAAGGCTGAGACAGAAGGATCACAAGTTCAAAGCCAGCTTCAATATCTTAGTGAGGCCCTCAGCAACTTAGCAAGACCCTGTATTATATTAAAAAATGTGAAAAAATAAATGGGCTTGGGATGTGGCTCAATGGTTGAACCATCCCCACCTCCTGGGTTCAATCCTTGGTACCAAAAACAGAACAAAAAAAAGTGTTCCAATGGTTCTGGTGTCTCTGGACTTTCCTCTACGCTACTGATGCCCAATTTGTAACTTCTGTCCAGAATATTTGAAGAACACAAATTATAATGCAGGTGTCACCTGATGACATCAGGAAGCTAGAAAGGAAAGGGGAAAGGATGGAGCTCATGAAAATAGAAGGGGGACCAATAGAGTATAGAATGGGAATTGGAGAAGGAAAAGAGAGGGATGGGGAAATGAAATAGACCCAATTATACTATGTGTAGGTACAAATATATCATAATAAAGCTTGTTATCATGTGTAATTATTAGTCACCATTTTTTTTTTTAGTACTAAGGACTGTATTCAGCACTTTACCACTAAGTACATGCCCAGTCCCTTTTATTTCTGAGACAGGGTCTTACTAAGCTGCCCAGGCTGGCCTCAAACTTGCAATCTTCCTGTCTCAGTCTCCCAAATTGCTGGAATTATAAGAATGCACCACCATACCTGGCCAATAAAAATATTTTTTAAAAAGAAGCATGTTAAGGATCTAAAGATCTCTGAGACATTCACATGAGAAAATTCTTAAAAAGTGATCTGTCTTTCATAACACAAATGATATACACTACATTCTGTTCTGCAACTTTTTTCTTTCAATATTTAGACATAATCTACATTTATGCCTTTAGTTCTGCTTCGCTTTTATGTGATTGTATATAATTTCTTGCATGTTCAATTTTCTAGGTCTTAAAAGTTACTATTCTAACTCCCTAATGTCTCCCCAGGGCTTGTGAATATATCCAAAACATTTTTTAAAACTGATTACATTCAGGAAAGCATCTGAATTCTACTATCTGTTTGCAGATAGAAATTAATTGAATATGGTTTGTTGTCACCTATCTCATCTCATCTTAGTCTGATTTGCCATATGTAAATGCAGAAAGCATCCAGATATTTAGATCCTTAGGGTAACACAATCATATGTTTCAGGGCAAGGAGGTTTTAAATTACTGTTGTCAAGGCTGGTAACACAATTAGCAAGCACAGGGCAAAATGCAAATGCAGGGTTCTAGACAGAGGTGAGGAAGTCTATTATTCCTTCCCAGTTCTCAAGGGGCTACAACCTCTGTGCAGAGACCCTAGGTGCCTGGCTCAGGTGCAGACAGGAAGACCTGCAGATACCTGCTGATGCATTGTGACTTTACCAGCTCAGGGCTAGACATGATGACAAGACAAGATGGATGGCATCACAAAATGCCTCAAAGTATGTGCACCAAACCCTCACTTCCCTGCACCCACGCTGTATTCCACCTGATGTGAAGTGCAAGGACAGAATTCACCTTTTCCTGCTGCTGACATAATTCATTTACTGCCCCAGGCAGAAAACAGCAATGGTCATTGGGTAGAGCGAGGGAGGAGGGATGCAAGGAAAAGATCTGAATAAACCAGGAAACCAGACCACCAAAAACCCACCCTGGGGGATGTGGTGTGTGGTAGGAAGCGACATCAGCAGAAGCTCCAAACCCCGTGTGGGTGCTCCATTCTCCAGCTGGATTTTACTTATAAAACATATCCATATATAAACATAAGAATTTCGAGATGATAACCACAGACCACTCCATCCTAAGTGCTGGCCCCTCTGAGTCCAGGGCCCTTTGAGACTGTTCTGTCTCACACCTGTGTAGGAACTATCCTATTAAAACAAAAAAAATTAAAAGGCCACATACCTCTCATCTAAACTATAATGGGAGAGGTCAAATTAAACATTTTGCAAGTCCACTATGGTTGGAAGCTGAGCAATGTTGACTGAGAAAGGTTTAAAATGAAACCCAAGGGCTGAGTATACGGCTCAGTTGGAGAGTGCTTGCTTTGCATGCATAAGGCACCAGGTTCAATCCCCTTCACCATGAAGAAAAAAATCACCATTAATTGTAAATAAAATAAAACCCAAGTATAATTTTGTATTCTTTGTTCCCCAAAAGGAATCTCAAAATTGAATGAATCTCACTCATCTTAAAAGTGTTTGTTCTGAGGAGATTAAGACCTGTGAAACCAGAAGAGATCTCTATAGGTATTTAAATTTGACATTCAATTATAATACCAAAAGAGCTGGGGCTGTAGCTCAGTGGCAGAGCACTTGCCTAGCATGTGTGAGGCACTGGGTTTGATCCTAAGCACCACATAAAAATAAACAAATAAAATAAAGGCATGCTGTCCATCTACAACTACAAAAAAAATTTTAATTATAATACCAAAATATTAACAAATTTTGAAACTGGTGGAGGGTTTAAAAGTTTACACTACAGAACTCTTTCCACTGTAAACTCTATGTTTAAATTTAAATAACAAGTAGTAGGAGTTAGCACATGCCTGTAAACCAAGCAACCAGAGAGGCTAAGGTAGGAGGATCACAAGTTCAAAGCCAGCCTTAGCAATTCAGTGAGATTCAGTGAGGCCCTATGCAACTTAGATCCTGTCTCAAAATAAAAAATAAAAAACTGGGTTGGGAATGTGGCTCAGTGCTAAAGCACCTCTGGGTTCAATCTCTTGTCAAAAAAAATAATAATAAAGAAAGAAAAGAAAAGTAAAGAAAAAACAAAGCAGTAGAAAAGTGAAAGAATTTATCAACCAAATGCAATTTGTGGACCTTGTACTCATTAGTCTATAAAAAGACACTCATGAGGCTGGAGCTGGAGCTCATTGGTAGAACACTTGCCTAGCATGAGTGAGGCACTGGGTTCAATCCTCAGCATCACATAAAAATAAATAACACAAAGGTATTTGGTCCATCTACAAAAAAAAAAAAAATTAAAAGACACTCATGAAATAATTCTAGGGATCTGAATGCTGACCTGATATCAGGGAACAGTAAGAAAATATTGTTGGGCCGGGTTTGTGGCTCAGTGGTAGATTGCTTCCAGAGCATGCGTAAGGACTGGGTTCAATACTGGCACCACATAAAAAAAAATAAACAAAATAAAGGTATTGTGTCCATCTACAACTAATTTTTTTAATAAAATAAAATATTGTTAATTTTTATGAGTGATATTGTTTGATACTGGGGATTAGAACTGGAGTGCTCTAACAATGAGCTACATGCCCCGTCCTTTTAAATTTTTTATTTTGAGACAGGGTCTCTCTAAGTTTTAAAAGGAGAACTTATCTATTAGAGATACTTACTGAAATATTTGGATGAAATGATATTTGGGGTTTGCTTTGAAAAATGTAAGGATTTACAGCTAAAAGTGAAGCAGAACTAGTCTAGTCCTAAGTTAATCACTACTGAAGATAACTGGTGATTCTTTCTATTTTTGTATATATTTGCAGATAACAAAAATCAATTTAAGACAACACTAAAACAAGAAATTACTGAATTAGGAATAAACACAGTAGATAGGATAGATAAAATTATGTTTTTCCTGTAGAATTATCAGCAAATTCCTGTAAAATTATCAGGGAAACTAATAGGGAGCAAATTTATCCAAGAATGTACACAGTTGTACAACATTGACATTTGAACTCCTTAGAGGTAACATCTGATGTATGTGATTTGCCACTGAACATATTATGAGAGCCAGAAACCCTTACATAATCCACAGCACACAGCAGACACTTAGTAAATACATGTGAAACACATACATAAAGGAAGAGGAAAATACATCCACAGGATAGGGATGAATTTAAAATAAGAGAAAAAATATGATAGTCTCCAGATCCATCCATTTACTGGCAAAAGTCAAAAAGTCATTCTTTTTATGGCTGAGTAATAGATTACTGTGTATATACACCACATTTTCTTTATCCATTCACCTGTTGAAGGGTACCTAGGTTGGTTACATAGCTTAGCTATTGTAAATTGAGCTACTGTAAATATTGATGTGGCTGTGTCACTGTAGTGTGCTGATTTAAGTCCTTTGGGTATGTACTGAGGAGTGAGATAAGTGGGTCAAATGGTGGTTCCATTCCAAGTTTCTGAGGAATCTCCATACTGCTTTCCAGAGTGGTTGCACCAATTTGCAGTCCCACCAGCAACATATGAATGAGTCTTTTCCCCCCACATCCTCACCAATATTTATTGTTACTTGTATTCTTGATAATTGCCATTCTGACTAGTGTGAGATGGAATCTCTGTGTAGTTCTAATTTGTATTTCTCTAGTTGCTAGAGATGTTGAAAATTTTTTCATATATTTGTTGACCATTTGTATTTCTTCCGTGAAGTGCCTATTCAATTCCTTTCCCCATTTATTGATTGGGTTTTTTGGGTTTTTGGTGTCAAGAAACAAAAGGTCAAATGTTCTCTCTGATATGCAGATGTTAACACAATAAGGGGGGAAGGGAAGAATAGAAGTTCTCTGGATTAGACAAGGGGGAATGAAGGGAAGGGAAGGGGATGGGAATAGGAAAGACACTGGAATGAATTGGAGATAACTTTCCTATGTTCATATATGAATACACCACCAGTGAAACTCCACATCATGTACAACCACAAGAATGGGAATTTATACTCCATATACGTTTAATATGTCAAAATACACTCTACTATCATGTATATAACAAGAACAAATTAAATAAATAAAGAAAGAGAAATAATATGAATAAATTTATGCCAACAAATCTGAATATTTAGATAATCTTCCAAAAAAGTATGGTTACTACAACTCACTAAAAGAAGAGCAAAACACTTACTCTTGAATCAATGAATAAAAAGTAAATACGGCGTTTGTTAGGTTGTCAAACATTCCCTCCTCTAAAGGACACTAGCTGGATTCACTAATATTTACAGATATTATTCCTCTCTCAAAGAACAGTATTTCTTTCATTTTAACTTTTGAACTACATCATATTTAACTATATCATTTTCTATAACATTGAGAGAATGGAAACATTCCCAATTCATTTCATGAATTTGAAATGCCTAATAACAACCTGATAAAGACAGCACAAAACCAGAAAATCGTTGTCAGACTAAACCTCTCTAAGAATATAAAGTGAAAACCTTAGAAAATACATTAGCAAATATTATTCTAACAATATATTTGAAAATAATAAACAATCAGAAGAAGAATGCATTTTGACCAATTGAATCCTCCCAAGGGAAAAAAAAGGATGGCTCAATATTAGGAAGTCTGTTGACATTATCTATTACACAAACGGCTTAAAGGAGAAAAATCATATGATCATCTCAACAGATACCAAAATAGCATTTAATAATTCAACATCCATCCTCACTTTAAAAAATAATGAACTAAAAACAAAAGAAATCTTCCTAATATGACAGAATATTTATCAAAAATTACCATGAAGAGCTGGCGCTGTGGCTAGGGGCAAAAATGCTTACCCAGAATGCAAAAGGCCCCAAGTTCAATACCTAGAACCACAAAAAAAAAAAATTACTAAAGAATATACCTACAATGAAACACAAGAGCCCTTCTCATTGAAACCAGGGACACAAAAAGGATATCTATTATCACCATTATTATATGACATTATCGTAGAAATTCTAGCCACTACAACAAGATAAGAGGCATTTCTTTTGAAAGAGAAGAGGCAAAATTATTACTGTATGCAGATGATATAACAGCTTAGAAAATTGAAGAGAAAACTATTAGAATAAAAACAATTTAATATATAGAAAAACTCAATAGATTCTCTATGAAAGCAATAATATATTAGACAACATAATGAAACAGATGCCACATAAAGTAACACAAAGAGAATACATAAGGCATGTATCAGAAAATCAAAGTTCAGAAACAGACACCTGCATATATGGGAATTAGAATACAATAAAAATTATATTTCAACTCAAGGCATAAATGACAAGTTATCCACTTAAAAACTAAAATTAGATTCCTGTATAACACCAAATGATTGCAAATATAGTCAAACATTCAAATAATTTGAAAAATTAAAAGAAAAGCAATAGAAGAAAATATAGGAGAATATTTTTATAATCTTGAAGTAAAAAGAAGTCCTTTCTTTTTTATTCTAATTTGTTATATATGACAACAGAATGCATTATAATTCATATTACACATATAGAGCACAATTTTTCATATCTCTGGTTATATAAGGAAGACCTTTCTAAGTAAAGCATAAAATCCTGAAACCACAAAGTAAAAGACTCGTAGAGTTAATCACATAAAAAAATCAAAATGTCTATAGGGAAAGGAGACTATTAGCAAGGTTAGTAATTTAAATCCTACAAAATATATTTCCACTAGAAGACAAAGGGCTATGGTTGTGACTATGTGGTTGAGTCGAATAAAGAGTCCCCACAAATAAGCAAAAAGAAAACAAACCCAGCCTCCTCCATCATAATAAAAAGGTGCAAAGGATACAAATTAGCAATTCACAAAAGTAACCTACATGGCCATCAAATATATGATATAAATAGATAAGGGGTCAGCAAACTATTGCCCATGGGCCAAATATGCCTTTCCATATTGCCAGCAGTTGCTATCCTGTTACAAGGAGGCCGAGTTGGGTGGATGCAACAGAGACCACATGGCCTGCAAAGCTGAAAATACTCACTATGGAGACCTCTACAGGAAAGTTTTCTGAGCTCTTGAACAGATGGTCAATCTCACCAAGAAACAAACATACAAATAAAAACAATACTTTCATTCAACAAATATTTACTGAGGACTTAATTACACCAAATATCCATTTTGCATGTCATACTGACAAAGATTAGAAAGCATGTTGTCCAGTGGGTGGCAAAATAAGAAACATTCTTTTACATCATTGGTGAAGTATAAATTGAGATAACCATTCTGGAGGAATGAGGATGTATGTGTACATTCACATGAAAATTTTTTAAATATTTATTTTTTAGTTATAAGTGGACACAATATCGTTATTTCTATATGGTGCTGAGGATGGAACCCAGTGCCTCACGCATGCTAGGCCAGCACTCTACCTCTGAGCAACAACCCCAGCCCCCACAAATGAAATTTAAATGATCATACTCTTTGATTTAGCAAGTTTGTGTCTGACAATTTATGCTAACCTAATAGTAACTACAAGCATAAAGATAACCACTACAAAAAAGTTTATGATAGTAAAAATGTTTAAAAATATGTAAATATCAATCAGGATAGATAGATGATAGAATGACATATGTAGATATGCATATATCTGTTCATAGATGCATGGAAAAAGTCTGAAGGATATACACCAAACTGTTAACATTAGGTACTTTTAGCAAATAGACACAATTCTCTGTTTTTTTTTTTTTTTTCAAAATAATCATGAGTTATCAGGAAGTGAAAATGAAATAAAGATATTTCTAGAGAGAGGAGGATTAATCAAACTTACATTATAAACCAAAGGGGGAGAATGCTAATTTATTTTTTAAAATAGTGTTGAAAATATAACTAAAACAGTTTATAAACACTGTTTATGCTTCAAAATTGGCAAAATTACTCTGATTTGTTTGCTTTCACTTTGGCTTACTGCTAAACCAGCAACAAAAACAAAGCAAAGAATTTGTACAAGATCAAGAATAGAAATGAATGGATCACACCACCACAGGCACCAATGGTCTACAATGTACTTTTTTATGAAACAGAAAAAGGTACCCCCTCCTCTAAGAAATGCCACCTCAACCATAAAAGTGGAGTCTGGAATGGATTTCAGCCTTTGCTTGCTCCCTCTACTGGGCACCCTTTTGTAGGGCACAATCTGTTCATACTGCAGCATAACTAGCTCCCTCTTTCCTCCCTTGTTACTTGGAGAGGCTGCCAGTAAATTCTGCCAGCAAGAAGTTATTAATTTATCAGAACAAGTAAATGAAGACCGCATATTCACTGCCTTTTATATTGCTTAGCCTGGGCCAGGGTTGTGGCTCAGTGGTAGAGCACTTGCCTAGCATGCATGAGGCACTGGGTTCGATCCCTGGCACCACATAAAAATAAAAAATAAAAAAAGAAACAAATAAGATAAAGGTATTGTGTCCATCTACAACTAAAAAAAATTAAATTGCTTAGCCTGGAAAAACAATACCGGGTCAAAGAAGTGAAAACTTACATACCTCCCTATTTTTTCAATATTTCAGCATGGAGAGACAAAAAAAATCCACCTTACCTTATCAAATCTTTTCCTACAACAATCACATTCTGTAAACGTACTATTTTTGACTTTGACTTTCAGCCTGTATTTGGCCTATCCATTGACTAATTACTGAATATTTAGATAGAACTTAATATCATACCTAATATCAAAATGAATTTTGGATGAATTGTAAAAAGTAAAAAATTAAACCAATAAAAATGGAAAATATTCATTTAATATTTAATTGACCTAAGGTAAGCAACGAGTTTCTAAAAAAATGTTCAAGAGAGACAAGCACAAAGGAAGAGGTTGATATATTTAACACTAGAAAATATAAATCTACTATAAAGAAAATAACTTCTATAAAGTTAAAAGAGGGAAATAATATTCATGTTGATGTCCTTTCAATATAAAGAGCTACTAAATTCAACAAAAAGCACATCTCAATTGAAAAATGAACAAAAGACATGAAGAAATTGAAAAAATTTAAAAGGCACATTCATACTACATAATAGGATACTCAAGTAGTGTAATAATCTAATAAATACATGATAAAACACAACTTATATGTTAATTTGGGCCTATCAAAAAGAAAAAAGTTAATATTCCATACCCTTAGGGAGGTTGGCAAGAAGTCAGTGAGAGACACTCATATACTGCTAACAGGAAGGCAGACTGCTACAATCTTCCTAGAAACAATTTGTCAAAAAGTACCAAGAACCCTAAAAATGTACAACCCAGTAAAATAGACTTAGTGAGATGCTATCTCAAATTTTTAAAAATTAAGAATTAAAACTTTGTTTAAAGAGCTAGGGATGTAGCTCAACAGTAGAGCACCCCTGTGTTCAATCCCCAGTACCAGAGAAAAGAAAAAAAAAACTGAAAATTCCCTCTATTCTCTTCCCTTTCCTATAGGTAATGATGCTATTTGCTTTTCATTCTCCCATAGAGCTTTTACAAAACAAACAGCATCACTGCCTATAGGGAAGGTAGCTGAGGTGGGGGGTGGGGTTACAGAATTTTCAGTATCTATCTCTGAATAGTCTTTGAATTTAATAAACTTAAAATTTATTTTTTTTAAAACAAACATAAGCCTTCTTAACTCATGATAGGCCTGATATACTATATCTATAGACATACCTGGCCTCAACTCCTTATTTCCATTTTCAGGGTGACAACAGTGTCCCTCCTTACATCCAAGACCAAACCCCCTCTTGTGCCCTTAATCCCATCCTTTCCTTCCTCCTTTGAAAGAAAAATTAAGTACTCTATTCTTGGTATCTACATTTTTAACATCTCATATGGCATTCCTCCTACTATACTATCAGAATTATTCTCCATTAAAAAAAACAATAGAAATAACATCTTTTTAAACTGTGAGTTTAGTAAATATTTTATGTAATTGAATTTGTCTGCCACCTTGGCCACTGTTTTTTGACACATAGCTTGAGAGTCTATATTGATTTCCAAACTTAGAAGACCAGAGCCTAAAGACTTGCCATCTAATACTGTATACTGCCTGCTTCCAGGAACCAAGATATCTCTCTCTCTCTCTCTCTCTTTTTTTTCTCTGTCTCTCACTGTTTCTGGCAGTACTGGGTATTGAACACAGGGCCTGGCACATACTAGGCAAGGGCTCTACTACTGAACTACAGCCCCTGCCTGCAGGGACCAAGATTTCTCTCTGGATTGTTGCTACTTATTCCCTTTCCAAATCTAAACCAGAGACTCAAGCCAGAAATTGGCACATTAAGGTGGAGTGACTATACATTTTAGTTGCCATGAAGTAGTCCTTGCTGATATTTGTGTAATTATTAGTAGCACTCCTGGTACTCATAAATCTGGATGATAAATTATAATATCACCCTATCTAAGATAATACAGCACCCAGAAAGTGAAAGAACAAAGTAATACCAATAAGTACCCCCCCCAAAAAAAGACATGTCCTGGAAGAGAAAAAAAGTTAAAAATGTTTATTTGAACATAAAACACGTTCAGTTATGGAAATCCAATTATAATATCAAAAAGGCTTTCTGGACTAAAAATGCAATTTTAAATTTAAAAATTCAGTAGATAAACTGAAGGAAGTGATCACTTGTCAAGACAAAACATTAGAGGCCTGCAAGATGGAGGGGAATAAATCTTTTAAAGAAGAAAATGCAAAAAGATATAAAAGAAATATAGAAAGCAAATGGATCCAGAACACCCAATCTGAGAATAACAGGAATTTCAAAAGGAAGAAAAAGAGCATGCAGGAGGGTAATAATTAAATATGTAATAGAAGAAAATTTCCTTCAATAAAGAAAAATGAAGTTTGCAAGCTGAGAAGGGTTCACTGAGTTCCAGGCAAGATTAATGTTTGGTTGTATGAGAAATATAAATCACACATAGTAATTCAACTAAATCCTAAGTGTGCAGCTTTATGAATTTTTACATATGTAATATCTGTGTAACCAACACCCGGGGGAAGATTAGAATTTTGCCATCACCCAAGAGAATTCTTCATGGCCCTTTCAGAGTCAAAATCCGTCTCTTCACAGAGGTAATCATTAATAGGATTTCTAAACCCATACATAAGTTTTGTCAGTCCTTGAACTTTATATAAATGGCATCATACAGTATGTACTCCTTTGGTATGGCTTTTTTCATTCAATATTATGTTTCTGATGTGTCCACGTTAATGCATCAGTAGTTTGCTTTTTTTATTGCTCTGCAAAATTCCATTGTATGAACATACCATAATTTATTTCTCCATTCTTCTGTTAATGAATACTTGGGTTGCTTCCAGTTTTTGCTATCATGAATAAAGCTTTTACGAATATTCTTGAACATATCATTTGGTGGGCACATACACTCATTTTTCTTCAGTGTATAGCTAACTGGTTCATGAAACCAGTTAGTTTCATAGTTTCACGGGTGAATTCTCGAGAAACATTCTTAAAAGAACAAAGCAGGAGGACATATACCATCTTATTTCAATGTTTACCTTAAAACTACACTGATTGAGACAGTGCACTATTGGCACAAGATTTATAAATTTTAAAAATAGTCAGTGCCATAGCTAGATAGCTACCATGAAAAATGCAAACATAAATCCATTTTTAAAAACTTTAAAGCATTGTTCACAGAATAAAGAGCCCAGAGAAAGACCCACATGTATACCGTTTTTAATACATGATAAAGACAGCATGGCAACACAAAGAACAGAGGTTGGACACAGAAGTACCAGGCTGGGGATGCAGCTCAGTGGTAGAGCTTTCACCTAGCCTGCATGAGGCGCTGGATTAGATCCCCAGCACCACAAAAGAAAAAAAAAAAAAAAGAAGAAGAAGGGAAAAAAACCCACAGTTATCATACTATCTGCAATGTCACACCTCAGTGTATGCCCAAGAGAATGGAAAACATGTTTATACAGAAACATGTACAAAAACGTTCATTGCAGCATTATACAGCTAAAAAGGTTTAACAGCCCATATGGCTATGGATTGATATGTGGATAAACAAATTGTGGTATGTCCATAAAAATGCAATATTATTCTGCCATAAAAAGGAATGAAGTGGTGATACATGTTAACATATAGATAAACCTTGAAGACATTAAGTTAAAAAAAGAGACAAAAGGTCAGACATTATAGGATTCTGTAAAATACCTAGAACAGGTAAATCCATAAAAACAGGAAGTACATTAATGGTTTCCCAGGTCTAAGTGGTTGATGAAAATGTTCTAAAACTAGACAGTGGTGATCGTTGCACTACTTCATGAATATACTAAAATTTACTGAACTATACATACTAAAATAGTGAATTTCATGGCATATTAATTATATCACAATAAAATATTAATTTGAGATGTATCATAAATATAAAAGTTAAAATCTATAATGCTTCTGGGGAAAATGGGAGTATATCTTCACAACTTTGAAATAAAGATTCTCTAACAAGAATATAAAAGAAACCAAAGCATCAAAATGAAAAAAGTGATGAACTGAATGTCACTGAAAATTCATGAGGCTCTGTTCTTCATAAATTACACAATTAAGAAAATAAACTCTCCCAGAATGGGAGAAAATATTCTCAATACACACTACTGACAAAGAACTAACAAAAACTCCAACAAAACAGTAATACAAAGATAACTCAATTTAAAAACTGGCAAAAAAATTTTTGAACAAACACTTCTCAAGAAAGACATACAAGGAGATAAAAAGCACATAAAAAAGTGGTCAAAGACAGTAGTTATTTGGGACATACAGTTTAAAACCACGTTGAGATACCATTTCACACCCAATAAGATGGCTAAAATTGAAAAGGCTAACGGTATGAAATATTAACCTGGATATGGAGCAAATGGAATTATCCTACACTGCTATTGGGGATGTAAAATGGTACAAACCACTTTTTAAACATTTGGTGGTTTCTTACAAACATAAACATTACACCCAGAGGCAGTGCTATAGTTAGATAGCTACCAAAGAAAAATGCAAACATAAATCCATTTTTAAAATCTTTAAAGCATTGTTCATTGCCTCCTGTTGTATTCATATTACCAAAACCTGGAAACAACCCAACAGGTGAATGCATAAATAAATTGTATCAAGCTAAATACACGTGAATACTACTCAACAACCAAAACCAAGCTACTTACAGATACAACAATATGGATGAATATCAGAAATGTTAAGTTAAACAAAAGAAATCAAGTGAAAATGAGATAAAATATTTCATTAGCAAGAGCTTGAATATTAACATTTAGAAATAAATTCATGCCAGGCTCAGTGGTTCATGCTTATAATCCCTGCAATGCAGGGAGGCTGAGGCAGGAGGTCTGCAAATCCAAAGCCAACCTCAGCAACTGAGCAAGTCCCTAAGCAACTCAGAGAGACCCTGTCTTGAAATAAAAAATAAAAAGGGCTAGAGATGTGCTACAGTGGTTAAGCATCCCTGGGTTCAATTCCCAGTATAAAACAAATTCATTGTGAGAAATAGAGAAACTAGATAAAATCACAAAAATTCTATTAAAGGCTGGGGGTGTATCTAGTGGTAAAAGCACTTGTCTGGCATGTATAAGGCCCTGGGTTCAAACCCTAGCATCAAGAAAAAAAAATGATTAAAGGGCATAAAATTCAATTTGAAAATCTAGAAATAAATATATTATTTTCTTAGGTAATCTTATAAAAATGCAAATGCTTTAAAAAATAATATATAAATGTTATGTCATGACTGTTGGAACCCTGAGAGACTTGGGATTTTAATTAAATAATATTGAAATCCACATGGGAATATGCATGTTTGAGAATACTTTGGAAAATTATAAAGAAGAATGTTGAGGTGGGATTTGATTTATTACATATGAAAATAGAACCAAATAATATGATATAGGCATAGAAACCGACAACTAGATCAGTGAAACAAAGTGCCCAGAAATATATCCCAGTATTTAAGTTAGTTTATTACAAAGATAATATTTCAATTCAATGGGGAAATACCTGATGAATACCCTGACACACACGTTTGGCTCTCCTGTTGGAAATAAATGGAGTTTGTTCCCTTCCCCACACCTATATAAAATATATTCTAGATGGATTAAACGCTTAAACATAAAAATAAAGCAAATAATGGTACAATAAAAGCTGAGAAATTTTATGTACAATCTAGATGTGTAAGAAATATTTTTAATCAAGATGAGAAAAACAGACACTAGAAAAGAAAAACCTGATATATTTAACTATTTTAAATTTTTAATTTTTTAAATTGAGGCAAAGTTTTATTTGGGGAAGATGAAAAAGTTCTGGATATTGAAGACAGCTACAAAACAATGTGAATGTACTTAATGCCACTGAACTGTATGCTTAAAATGTTAAATGTTATGTATACATTACCACAATGAAAACAAAACTTGTATGACAAAATATTCCCTAAACAAATAGACAATTGATACAATGGTTAAATGCACATATTCATCTACATACACATATATTGTAAGCCGTATGACAGCAAAAGACTTAATAGCTAAAATTTTTAAATGGTCAAAGAAGTTTAATTAAAAGACATTAATAAGATATATAAATGGCCAATAAAGACATTAAAAGGTGCTCAATGTCATTGGACATCAAGAAAATGCAACCTAAAACTACAACGAGCTATCACTTGACACCCACTAGAATCGCTAAAATTATAATAACTGACAGTGAATTAGCCAGCATGTAGATATTCTTTTAAATAGAATAAAAATAGAGACAGAGACACAGAGAAGGAAGATGAGAAAGCCTATAGAAAAATCAAGCAATGCTCAGCAGGAGAAATCCAAATAGTTGGTAAACATTTGAGAAGATGTTCAGTAGTAAAAAAAAAAAAAAAATGCAAATTAAAATAGCAATGAGATATTCCATCTGTACAATTAGCTGATATAACCTTCAGCTCTCACCTTTACTGAAACAATGGGCAAATAGTCCCATCCACTGATACTGGAAATGATAATTACTATTTTACTTTTGAAATACATATTCTTGAGCCAGAAATCCAAATCTAGGAATTTATCTAAGAAGTAAAATCACCAGTACGTGAAAAGTATATATAAAAAATCATCCCGTATTTATAAATGGGAATATAACCAAAATAGGAAAAATAGAAAACTCCTTGTATGTATATAATACATACTAGAACTATAAGGAGATGTATGATCATATGAACATAAGAAAAATAAAGACAAATACTCACCAGTTAAACACTGATTACCAGAAAGGGGGGGGGGGGG